>NC_029772.3:101154110-101169888 GCF_000817695.3 Arachis duranensis | reverse complement strand
TTTTAAATTGTGAACTTTTGATAAAAAATGAAATTAATTTACAAATATATAATAAAATAAATTTTTAAAAAAATTTACATCAAATTCGTTTCAAATTTTATTATGATCGAGATTTTTAAACTTTATTTACGTAAGATAATAAATCTCTTTACTAGTCAGAGCTATTGATTATTAATTGAGATCATATGTGGCCACTAAGTGTGGTAACCGGAGTAAATACCCATAGTAGTCCCTGAAATTCACGCAATTACTCATAGTAATCCCTAAGATTTCGATTTCCCTATTGTAGTCCTCCAGATAGAGCTCCGAGCACTCAAACTAGTCCCTGGCCATATTTCAGGTGATGACTCATCACCGGAGCGCTGACGTGGCCTAGGATTGCCACGTGGGACATGTCCAAAACGACGTCGTTTTGGGTTTGGCGCCCTTGAAAGCCAAAAACGACGCCGTATAGTTGTTACTTAATATGAAAAACAGTTTTCTCCACTAACACAAACACTTCATCTCTTCTTCTTCCACCCTCTGAGTTCTTCTTCATCTCCCCAACAATGGCGTAGCCGTAGGGTTGTCTGTGATGGGTTAACAAAAATTTGAGAGAAGAAGCCATCTGATCAGAAGTTGTTGTTGCTCTTCCCTTCCCTTCCTTCACCACAAAGACGAGGTTCTGACGTTGTGATCGGACTGAAGGTAACCTTTTTTTTTAGTTTGCATTTTGAATACAGTGTTGGTTGATGATAGCATTGGTCAGTGTTGTTGAGGTTTTGGAGTTTTGGTGTCATTGTAGTATCTAGGGTTTGAATCTTTGTTGGGGTTTGTGGAGTTGCTGTAATAACCGAATGAAACAGGGAAGAAACAGGGAGAAGTATGGAGGTTTGGAAAAAAATATTTTCTTGTGGTGATTATTTTTCCTTTTTAATGCATGAGTAGGCTTTCAAATTCTCCCTATGTATTGTAAAAATTTTAAATTTCTTGCAGATGGAGGAGAAGTTGGACATCATGTTTCATCATGGGGGTGAGTTCAAAAAAAGTGCAGAAGGAATTATGATATATTCTCCAGACAATAAGGCCTGTTTAGGTGATCTAGACACTGATACTCTGGATGTGTTCTACATACGGAACTACCATAAGGAGCTTGGGTACAATGACATTAAACAGTGCTGGTGGCATGTTCCTGGAAAATGTTTGGAGAAGGGGTTGAGAAATGTAAACAGTGACAAAGAGATAAGAGAGATGGTGAATTGTGCTAGGACAAATGAGGGATTGATTGATATATATTTCGAGCATACAGTGTCAGTGCCGGAGGTGTTAGAGGGAGATAACACAGTTGTGTACTTGGATGATCATGGTGGAGAGGGATGTAATGCAGGTACAGATACTGATGTGAGTCCCCCGGTTACAGAGACTCATGCAATCATAGTTGCTCCTCCTATCCCTAAGGTTGTACCCAACACTTCTTGCAAATCCAGTCCCAAAAAAAACAAAACATCTCCACGGCAATCACAACCATCACACTCCAAAACTGCCAATCCTTCCAAGACAACCAAACCTGTGAAGAAGACCAACTCCCCAAAAGTCACCAAGCCCACCAAGCCCACCAAGCTCACGAAGCCCACCCAGGTCACCAAGCCCACCAAAATCAGCCAGCCCACGAAATCCAATCAGAACACCAAATCAGATACGAGCAAGAAGCAGAAACTGTCCAAGAGACCAAGTATTTTCAGGAGACCCTGTACATGGTCTGCTGCTAGAGGATTTACTAGCAAAGTGTTTAACAATGAAGTTCCGTTTGATGTATCTTCTGACTCTTCTGATAGTGAAGAGGATAGCATGTTCAAGCCAGGTCCGGATGAGGGTAGTTCCTCTGATTCTGAGGCTACAGGGAATGATCCTAAAACTGGGAGTAGGATTAGGAGAAACATGACACATGCTATGGTGGGTAAGAGAAATATTAGTCCACTGGGTAAAGGGAAGGAGAAGATATTACATGAAGACGATGGTTTGGTGGAGGAGGTGAGTGACGCTGAGGTTGACCTTGGGTTTGTGGGTTGTGTTCATGAAGGGGTAGAGGATGGACTAGACCCAGGTGTTGACTCAGATGGCACCAATTCTTGGCACTCGGAGGAGATGAAGACGCCTCCAAACTCAGAAGATGAGCTGGAGGAAGGAAATGAATCTGAAGAGGCAAGTCCGCTGTTTAGGGAGGGTGCAAGATTTGGAGAGCTGCATCTTGAGGTAGGCATGAAGTTCGGAACTAAATGGGAATTTAGAGAAGCTGTGAGAGAATATACAATCCAAGAGGGAAGAAGCATAAAGATAGTGAAAAATGATAACATTAGGTGCAGGGCGGTGTGTAAGGTGAAAGAGTGCCCATGGGTGGCTTATGCATCAAGAGACCATGAAGACACATGTTGGCAAATTAAGACATTCAATGATGACCACACTTGCCCAAGAGAGGACAAGAATAGGGCTGCCAACAGGAATTGGGTATGCAGCAAGCTTGTGAAGAAGGTAAGAAAGTATCCAAATTTTAGACACTACGAGGCTGCAACTTACTTCAAGACACGGTTTGACTTGACTCTGAATAAAAACTCAATATCCAGGGCATTAATGGATGCAAGAAGTGTAGTGTATGGGGATGAGAAAGAACAATATAGGATGGTTAGGGATTATGGTATGACGCTGTTGAAGACTAATCCCAGTTCCACTGTACAAATATGCACCACCCCCCAACCAGATGCGGATATGCAAAAGGTGTGATTTAATTTGAATGTCTCGCTTTGATTTTATGTGATCTTATATTAAGAACTGTGTTGTTATGCTTACTGTGAATAATTGTGCTTTCATTAGATTTTGATGGTTAGTTTTTAGGGTAAGACCTTTGATGTTATGCTTGTCTGAATTAATTGTGAGATCATTGGAATTTCATGGTTAGTTATTATGGAAACAATTCTGTTGTTATGCTTACTTGAAGAACTGTAGCTTCCATTCGAGTATGATGGTTAGTTATTTTGTTAAGAATTTTGCTGTTTTGCTTATCTGCATAGACTGTGAGATGATTGGATCTTCATGGTTAGTTATTAGGAAAACCATTGTGCTGTTATGCTTGTAGTGCATTTTATGGAGAACTTGTAATTACTGGTGTTCTCATTAATCTAGCTGTCCTATTAAACGTTAGGGACTTTTATGGGTCACGACCGTGAATTGTAGGGACTATTATGGGGATGGTAATCAAATGTAAGGGACTATTATGTGTTACGATTATAATGTCAGGGACGATTATGTGTCTAACATTTACTGAATCTGGCAGGGACTGATATCAGCAGTGAAAGCGGTGATGCCTGATGTGCATCACCGTTTCTGCGTCTGGCATTTATGGAAAAATTTCAACAAGAACTGGAAGGACTTACAGCTAAGGGGACTTCTGTGGGAATGTGCAAGGGCAACAACATACCAAGAATTCAGGGATGGAATGGAGAAGATCAAAAGGTTAAACGAGGATGCCTGGGCATACTTAGAGAAGTGGCCTATGGATGCTTGGACCAGAAGCTTATTCAGCCACAAGCCGAAATTGGATAACATCTGTAACAACGCCTGCGAAGTGTTCAATGCTAAGATCAAGGATGCACGAGCCAAACCCATCATAACATTGCTGGAGGAGGTAAGGATGTTTGTTATGCGAACCATAGCGAAAAACAAGGTGAAGCTGCAGAATCACACTGGGAAGCTCACACCTGTTATAAAGAGCAGGCTGGAAAAGGTGAGGAAAGAATCCAAGCATTGGAAGCCTATTTGGACTGGGGATAACGGATACGAAAAATTTGAGGTGCACGGACATCCAACCAACCATGTTGTGGACATAGGAAAGAGATTGTGCACATGCCAATTTTGGATGCTAACGGGTAAGTTAATTGTGTTTATGCATTTTACTTTCTTCAGCCATAACTATTATCATGGTTCATCTCACTGTTTGGCACCTGCAGGTATCCCGTGTGTGCACACTTGTGCTGCCCTGTCTTGTGTGAATAAACAGCCAAAAGACTTCTGTCACAGATGGCTGACCATGGACTCATACAAGGAAACTTATAACCACCACATTAATCCAATTCCGGGTCAACCACTGTGGGAAAAAGCAGATGATTGTAACAGGCCACATGCCCCTAAAATCAAGACAAAACCTGGAAAACTAAAGATGAAGAGGAGGATGGATGCGGACGAGAAGAGTGCTTTTGGAACTAAGAAGCCTAAAGTTGACCCAAAACTCTCAGGCAACACTGCAGATGGTGTACACCTAAAGAGACAGCTGGGTGCCTTTACATGCAGTTACTGTGGTGATAAGGGGCATACAAAGAGAGGCTGCAAAAAGAAAAGAGATGCTGATGCTGCTACTGCTGCTGCTGCAGCAGCAGCCGCTGCCGCTGCCGCTGAGGCAGCTGAGAAGAAGAAAAATGATGAAGTTCATACTGTGCCTGAAAAGCCTGTTCAGCAGCCCCAAGACGTTTCTAGCCAAGCAGATTTGGGAAGCAATCCCCAGGAGATCGAATTAACTCAGCCTTCTGCTTCTGAGCAAGAGGATTCTGAAAAGGTAACTAAAATTTTACATATGAGTATGTTGTTATTTCCATGCATAAATAATAGTTAACGCCACTTATTTCTCCTATAGGATCCTGCACCGAAAAGACCTTCCAAGCTGTCACCACGAAGACGATCCTCTAATCAGCCAACCGCACGAACAGTGAATCCCTTGCAGGGTGCATCTTCAGCAACATCTTCAAAGTTTGCCAACTTGATGCAGTTCATCCCAACGCCAGGATTTAGGCCCCCAAGAAAGAAGAATTGAATACTTTAGATATATGTACTTAGGAGTTTCTGTTTTGTGTTTTGTGTTTTGTTATTAGTCTTTTCCATCGTATAATGACTAGATGGTGAACTGTGATGCAAAGGCCTTTTTGGTATGCCTTGGCCTTGCTTTTGATGAAACTACAGATAGCAGCAACATGGTTTCTAGGCTGCCTTTTACAGTCAACTTTTGTTGTTTCTTGATAGACAATGGAATTTATGTTAATATACTATGCTATGTGGTTTACCATTCAAGAAGCAGTTTCTTTATTTTTTTCATACACAATGGAATTTAAATTAACAACAATTTGATAGTTAATAGCACTTTTCATTCCATCAAGAAGCAGATTTTTACAAATGTTGATAACAAGGAACACAAAACCACCAATTCATTCATCATTTACAATACAGGATCACCAACAACACTGTCAATACACACACACCTAACACTAACAACTGGGTCATCACTTTTTGCATCTGGACATCCTCCTCCAACTTTCAAAGCCTCCAATCAACGTTGATCTTCATTTCATCACCACACGATTCTGACTTTTCAACCTGTTCCTCATTCACAGAATCTGCCCACACAAAAAGCCCGCACCACATCTTTCCACTTGTCTGCAACCAATAAAGGATCAAAGTTTAGAGAGGAACAACACAAGAACAGTCAGGGGAGGCATAACAACACAAGAACAGTCAGGGGAGGAGAATAATATCAACACAAGTGATTACTCTAACCTACATTATAATTGGGGCAGCCATAGAACGGTTTGTTCGGATTTGAATCTGTGCCAGACCATTTGAGAACTGGCCTACAGCCACAGCCGCACCATTCTGGCGGGGCCGATCTTCTGCTCTTCGTTTGCGTTCTACTCCGGTTCCAGCTAGATGGGGAACGAACAGAGCTTCCACCTGCAGTGCTACCTCCACCCATCATCGACATGAGTAGCAGCCCCGGATGAGAGTACATGAACAGGAACAAGTGTATGGAAGAGGAAGAAGAAGAGGTGAACAAGACGAAGAGGGGAGGTGTATGAGAATTTGGGGATTTAGGGTTAATTATACTAGGAGGGACCAATCTGGGTAAAAATTGGAACTTAGCCAGCTCAGCTAGCCGTTGGCAGCAGTCCAGCGTGGCAATCCTAGGCCACGTCAGCGCTCCGGTGACGAGTCATCACCTGAAATATGGCCAGGGACTAGTTTGAGTGCTCGGAGCTCTATCTGAAGGACTACAACAGGGAAATCGGGATCTTAAGGATTACTATGAGTAATTGCATGAATCTCAGGGACTACTATGGGTATTTACTCGTGGTAACCGTGACGATATCACATGACAATAATAGATAAATAGTTCTCCGTCGAAATACACAAAATGACGTTATTTCGTAGTGGTTTAAAATGTATTTTAGTGGGATAAATTGATCCCCAATAAAGAACTTTTATATGGAGCCTACTTATTTAACAACACAAATAATTAAAGACCTACTTAACTGATGTTGTTATTTTTGGGAGGACCAATTAGTATTATAGTAGATATAATAAAATATTGATTTATTTATTTTTTTTAAAGATAAATATTATTTTATTAATATAAAATAAAAGTGTTTCTATAAGGAAGTACAAAAGAATTGGGTAATCTCATTTATCACTAACTGTGACCGAAAGATTAAGAGCTTAGAAAAGAGTAAAATAAGAGTAAAGAGAATTAGCAGCATCCATCAGATATGGCCCACGAGTTCACGCACTAATTATTGGCTTCTTTCACTATCTCTGGTGCCGGATTTATTACCTTCTCAAAAACACACTGATTTTTCGTTTTTCAAGTGCTCCAACACAGCGCCGCTATGAAGAGGGTCTTTTATCTACCGTCGAATTGAGTCGCTGCCCAAGATAAGACTCGTTGCCACCAATTGAAAAATGTATCTTCTTCTCATCCATAGGTCAGGGGTTACTAAGCTTAGGCTCCAGATGATTGAAGACAGGAGGCATTGGAACAAAGCATGAGAAATTGATTCAACCTTCAACATGCATCTTGGACAAGTGGCAGGGGTAGATACGAACCGGCTGTGAACTTGTTGCAACACCGGAAGATTTTCATGAAGACTCTTCCATAGAAAAATTTTAATTTTATGAGGTAATTTCAATTTCCAAATGCTATTCCAAACTCTGTTGTTCTGGGGCCTCAATGAAGTAGGAGAATGAAAGAATTCATAAGTAATTTTGTATCCTGACCCAACTTCATATATACCAGATTTTGTCCAGCACCAATTAACTTCATCCTCCTCCTCTGTTGGTTTTGATTGAAAAAATTTTATTGCATATATCAACTGAAAAATTGACTCAATCAGATTTCTGTTCCAACTTCTATCAGGATTTAGTAACGCACTAACGTAATACACTTGCGATTTGGTGGGATTGTGAGTGCATTTTGAGGGACATTAAAGGGCACTGGTGGTGGGAGGCAGGGGTCATGGAAGATGCGGACATGAGTACCAGAGCCTATTTTTCATAACAAGCCTTTCTCGATCACCTTGCGCCCTTCAAAAACACTTCTCCAGCCCCACGACGGCCTATCTCTACATGTAGAAAATATGTATATCTAAAATATTTAGTTTTGAGCATTCTTGATAGAGTAGAATTAGGGTATTTCATTAGTCGCCAACATTACTTGCCCAATAAGGCCAAATTTTGCGTACTTAGTTTCTTGATCCCCACCCCTCCATCTTTCTTCGGTCTCATCATTGTGTCCTATTTAATCCAAATCATTCTTCGTTCTGCGCCTTTTTGACTCCACCAAAATTGCGAGAGCATGCTATGAATCTCAGTCAACAGCGTGTCCGGGAGCTTGAAACAAGAGAGTGTATAAATAGGAATCGCCTCCCCCACCGCTCTTAATAGCGTGTGTCTGCCACCTGATGACAATAGACTTCTTTTCCAACCCATAATCCTCTTCTGAACTTTATCCTTGATAGATCCAAAGGTTTCTTTCTTTTATTTTTGGACTATAGAGGGCAGCCCCAGGTATTTGTCTTGTGTTCCGATATGTTCAATATTTAGTGTCTGAACAATTGCTAGTCTTGTGTTCTGAGGTGTATTGTGACTGAAAAAGATGGCCGACTTATTCAAATTGACTTTTTGCCCACTGAAACCCTCATAGATCTCTAACAATTCTAGAATACTTTGGCTTGTATTAAGTGCACTCTTGCAAAAAAAGATTGAATCATCAGCAAAGAAAAGGTGATTAACTGTTTGGCATCTCCGATTAACTTGAACTCCTTGAATTAATCTGTTTTGCTCTGCCTTGTGTAGCAAGAACAAAAGTCCTTCTGCACAAAAAAGAAAGAGATATGGAGATAGGGGGTCACCCTATTGGATGCCCCTATTTGGCCTAAAATAGCCAAAAGGTTGACCTTCCACAACAACAGAATAAAAAACAGTCGTTACCAATTCCTTAGTCCAGTTAATCCATTTAGCATCAAAACCCAACTTATCCATAATATACCATAAGAAATGCCATTCAACCCTATCATAAGCCTTGCTCATGTCTAGTTTAATAGCCATCTCATGCTCTGCCCCACTTCTCTTATTTTTCAAATAGTGCATATATTCGTGGGCAATTAGAATATTATCTGAAATGAGTCTACCTTTGAGAAACGCACTTTGATTTGGGCTTATAATTTTATTCATAATACCTTATAATCAATGCACCATAACTTTAGAAATAATTTTATACATAACTGAAGACAAACTGATCGGTCATACCTGAGTCATATCACTGGCATCTGGCACCTTTGGAATCAAACAAATTTGAGTATGATTGAAGCTTTTTAGAATTCTGCCACTGTGAAAGAAACTTCTCACTGCCTTAAAAATGTCACCTCCAATTATATCCCAGAAAAAGTGAAAAAAACTTAGCTGTAAACCTGTCATCACCAGGAGCACTCTAAGCATGAACACTAAATATAGCTCTTTTGACATCGTCCATAGTTACTGGCCTTTGGAGCCTGCGGTTCATGGAAGCTGTAACCTTAGGCTCCAAATCCTCTAAGTATGGATTCGGATCAGCCGAACAAGAAGAAGTAAAAATATCACAAAAGTAGTCTTCAGCTACCTTTGCAATATCCTCCGGTTTCGATGCAATCTCATTGTCCCTCCCTACTAATCTCCAAATTCTATTCCTTCGCACCCTTGGTTGAAATTTCTGGTGAAAGAATCTAGTGTTCTGATCTCCTTCTTTTAGCCACTTGACTCTAGATTTTTCTTGCCAGTAACTCTCTTCTTTCAAATATGTCAGCTCCAACTTCTACTCCAAACTGGTAACCTCCTCTCCCCCATTGATTACAGCCACCCACAACTCCTCTAGTTTAGCTTGAAGGTCCTTAATTTCTTTCCGTGAGTTTGCTTTGTGAGTTTTCTGCCATTGAACTAGTCTATGTCTACAATCTTTCAACTTTTGAGCCAAGGAGAACATAGCCGAGTCTACAACTTTCATTCTCCACACTTCACTGACAATTCTCTTGACATCCTCTTCTCTACACCAATGTTCCTGGTATTTAGAATACATTTTACTATGCTAGGATTGAGGTTCGGTTTCCATCAAGATTGGAGCATGATCCGAGCCTGACTCTGTGAGCTTGTGCACCACTGCATTCGAAAACTTCTGCTTCCATCCCATCCCAACTAAATAGCGGTCAAGCCTCTCCTTCACCAAATCCTCTCCTTGTCTTCGATTTGTCCACGTGAAAGGGCACCCCACCATTCCAATATCCACTAATTTGTTACTGTCAATGAAATTAGTGAATGTTGCAATGGTGGTTGCTGATTTTTGGCCTCCACCCTCCTTTTCCGCTTGGCTTGTTATAGCATTAAAACGCCTACTATTACCACTTTTCCTTCCAGGTGTTTACTCATTGTTGTAAGCTCCTCAAACTCTAAGGATCGAATTTGTTCCGAACAACTCAAATGAACACCAATGAACACCCATACCTCACTGCTTCTGACTTCCTTAATTTCGGCTGCCACAAAGAATTCTCCACTGTTAATAATTTGAACATTGATGCTGTCCTTCCAAGCTAGCACAAGTCCTCCTGCCGGGTTAACAATATGCCAGTTTTTGTAGCCGCATATCCGAAGTTTTACTTCCACCTGTCGAGATTGGTTCTTTGTTTCACTTATAAACACAATCTCGGGGGAGTAGGATTTACAGATCCCTTTTAGGGTGTGAATTGTCAGGGGTCTCCCCAAACCCCGACAATTTCAAACTATAGCTCTCATGGCGCCTTGCGTGCCATTTGTAGGCTGGCACCCTCCATCATCTGTTCAACTGTATTTTCATCCTCTGTTCTTATTTTCTTTGTAGATCCTTTAGCTATACCACTCATCAACCTTTTTTTGGATTCACTTTTAGTATTTGACCCTCCAGCACTTTGTCTTGCTAACCTTTTCCACTTCCTACCTTTCTCTGTGGTGAGACACTGCCCAATAGCAAATTGCATAAGCTGCCCTTCATCCTCCTTGGCATTGGACTGACCATCTATGATAACCTCCATGCATTCTGTTCTAGAATTGGCTGATTGAGGTGACTCAGGTGCTGCCCTGTTACCAGTGTCTTGTGGTTTCAAACTTTGTTTCCCTTCTTGCATTGACATCCCTACAAATTCTTCCAATAAGCAGTTTAAGATCAGTTTTTTCTTACGTTGAGTGGCCTTATTCTGATTTTGGGTTTAGTTGTTGAATGTTCTTTCTCCTTCAGAGTATATTCGTGTTCCCACTTGGCTGGCTTTAACCCATTCGCCAATGTCATCCTCTTTTACCATATCACTCTCTGTGTCTTTCAGTAGATCATAGCAGTTTTTCACCTCGTGTCCCAATTTTGCGTAATAGGTACAGAACTTTCCAAGTCTCTCATAGCGCAATGCCACTTCTACCTCCACTATTAACTGATCCCTCACTTGCCTGGCAGCATCAATATTGATTTTGGCCTTCATAATCCTAGTTTCTCTGCCTTGCATCTGAAATTTACCTACTTTCAACACTGTGCCCAGTCTCTCTCCCAATTTACGTCCAACTTCGAGGGTTTTAAACAATTCTGGCAAACTCCAAAATTGAACTCAAACTGAAAAATTGGAAATAATCTCTTCATCACAGTTCTGATCTTCCTTCCATCTCTTGACATGGAGCACATAATCTTTGAATAACCATGGAGAACCATGTTCAACACACAAGACATCCACTTCTTTATTAAAAAAGAATTGGAAGAAATTGTCCTCTTTGTCACTCACGCTAAATCCTTCCGGGTTTCCCCATATAGCCTTTAAAGTCTTCTCCATAGTTCCAACTGAGAAGGTTTTGGAAGCAAAGTGTCTGCCATAGAGACTATTGGAGCAAACGTTAATACCTTCTGATATGTCTGCCTCTTCCAGTAGAATCACATTCCTACCTCCTTTCCGGCTGTCTTCCTCGGTCCGATCTTCATCCCTCGTTGTCTCAGCCATGCAGATTACATAGATTTGTATTGAGATTTAATTGACGTTGACAATGTAGCCTTGACGGCAGTAGAAATTCCGTTAAAAAACCCTAACAGAACACTAAAAAACTCTAACAGGGCCAAATGATTTTTCCTAAAATATTGATTTATTTAAATATAATCTTTGGTAGAATGACATATATAACTATTATTGATTCCCGTTATTGAAATATATTTTAGTTTATATTCAATTTATATGGATAAATAAAATATAGAGAGTTAATTAGATTTTTTTATTCAGAATTATTGAATAATATAAGTTGTTACGGTTTGTCTTAACAAAAATAAATACTTAAAAATGATATTTTAGTTATGTTATAAAAGAATATTAATTTATCTAATAGTTTTTGTAATGATATAAGACTATAAATTTGAATAATGTAAAATTTTAATAGATAAGTATGTTCCTCATATCATTTTGATTTTAAGAATGAATATAATATCAACAAATAAAATATTTTCATGATAATTTTTAACAAAGACAATTTTTTATAATAATTTATTTTGTCATGACAAAAAAATTCCAGGAACAAAATTTATTTTATATTAAATTATATTTGTTCATATCGATTTTAACATAAGAATATTGTCTATAAATTCAACTACTTATATTATTTACATAGAAATATTTAAAAAGATAAAATTATATCGTAAATATTTTAATTTAATTTTAAACTATGTATTGCTACCGATGAATAAATGTTCTATTTTAAAGGCAGGTAAAATGATTATTAATTACCTTTAATCATTTTAACATTAAAAACAATTAATCTTTGAATTTAATTATTTCTTTATAAAATATTTATAGTAGTAATTACCATATGTACCTTCATTTAAAAAAAAAAAAAAAGAACTTCATATGTTTTCATGTGTTTACCCTGCGCTAGACACGAGTATATACTATATGCTAATATCATTTATTCTTTTCTTTTTTTTTTAACGCAACGTTAAGTCAATTTTGGTGATCATTAATTGAATTTTTTATTGATTTAAATTATTAAAATATTGTTGCAAAAATATGATCATATATATAATATATCATTTAATTATTCTACATAGATCGCACGGGTTATTCCAATGAGTGAGAACATAGAGGTAGTTTATAGAAAGGAAAATTATATGGTACAGATCTAAATCTGTACAGATTTAAAGATATGATGACGTGGCAAAATCTTAATCACATATTCTAAAGTCATATTTTTTATCTAAAACCGTAACTCTTCGTAAAGAAAAGCATCACCTAATGGAAAAAAGTAAATTAGAAGATTTAAGAGAAGAAATAATTAAGTTATCAAAATTAATAGATTAAAAATTAATGATTTTAACTAATGTCAACTGTAATGACACCGAATTCTTAAAATCAATACAAAATGTTTTTTTTTCAAAATCTTTACTTTACTATAAGTTTTATTGAAGGACTTCAAAAATCTGAAAAAACTTATTTTTCACATGGAATTTCTAAAAAATGTTACCATGGAAATGACTCCTCACATCTTTATCGTACCTTTAACCCACAATTAAATTCTATAGTAGATATGCTTGAAGAAATATTAGTATCCATAAAATTTCAAAGAAATAAAGAAAAAGAAAATCCCAATGAAGAAAAATTTCAAAATATAATTAACATAACAGATTTAAAAGTAAAACCACCATTGAAATTATGAATATTGAAGAAAAATTAGAAGAAGTTACAATGCTTTTCAAACAATTAAAAATGGCTCAAGAAAATAATATTATGGAACATGGATTTCAAATAGAAGAAGAATTAGTAAATTCCGAAAATATAGAAAATGAAGAACATATCCTAGATTATTTAAGTGACGAAGAACCAGCAATTCCAATTCAAGTAAAAAATGAAGCTGGAACATCTAAGGATAATCAATCTCAATTTAAATAGGAAACAGATTTTGATAATTATGCTTTTAAAAAAGGATTTATAAATAAAGATTCAAAATATATAAAAATACCATCAAAATACGTTCCTAAAATCCAGGAAATGGAAGGAGAAAGAATGCTTGACTTAGACTGTAAAAAGAATGAAAATTTTTTTTTCGAAAATTGGTTAAATTCCTTTTTATTAGAAGCCTTTACTAATCCAAAACTTAGTGAATTGTCTGGAAGAGATATTTGGAATTACATAGGATTTCATACTAAGAAAACTATAAGAGATTATATGACATCAATAGAAAACCAAATAATAGAAGAACTAGCAACAAAAACCACAGCTTATGATAAGATATTATATATAATGATGATTTTATATAAAGAATTTTTTGGAAAAAATATTATAGATCATAGACAAGAAGTCTATAATAAAAAATATCAAGAAGCAAAAAATCATTTAGCTAATATTCAGATATATGATCTATGTAATGTGGAGTCTTATATATGTGAATATAGAATACATTATTACAAATTAAAAGAAGAAGATAAAAATCATTATCTTAGTATGTATATAACAAAACTTCCATATCCTGCTAATGAATTTATAATGGGAAGATTTATAAGAGAAATAAATAGAGGGACAATTGAAAATAATTTTGGTGGAGCAACCTCTGCAATAAGAGAGGAAATAAAAGAACGTTGTATGCAAGAAGCGACCCAAAAAAGATTTACAAATATAATTAGAATTTGCTGTCAGGATAATGAAGAGATACCCCAAAAATATGGGTTTAAATAAAAATTTTCAAAGAAAAAGAAAATACCAATTTAGAAAAAGAAAATACTATCCAAACTGGAGAAAAAGAGGTATTTTAGAAAAAGAAATAACAATAAAAACAAAAGATAAAAAAGTGACTATTGCCCGAATAAAAAAGAAAACTGTAAGTGTTGGTATTGCCAAGAAGAAGGACACTATGCAAATGAATGCCCGAAAAAGAAGGATAAAAAAAATAGAAATTGCTAAGTCTTGTTTTATGGAACCATTAGAAGAATCTGATGATAATTTAGACTATATTTTTGAATATGTCTCAGAAACAGACTCAGAGATTGAGTAATAATGCCACATTTATTACTATAAAAATAACAGAAAAGTTTATAAATACTTTTATAGATTCTGGAGCAACACAATGCTTTGCTAGTTCAAATATAACTTGATTGGAAAAAATTAAAGAAACTATTAAGAGTTAGAATAGCTGACAAATTAATACATAAAATTGACCAAAAAGCAGAGATGGCTGAAATTTTTATTCAAAATTATAGGTTCATTATTCCATCTATATATATGTTAGATTCCGGGATGGATTTTATCATAGGAAATAACTTTTTAAAGTTATATCATCCATTCATTCAAGAATTAACATATATAGTTTTAAAAGCTCCACACGATTCTTCAATAAATCAAAAATCAAAACGTATAAAAATACCAACTACTACTATAGATAAGATCTTAAAATTTAAAATATTTTATATATTAGAAACATGTTATTTAAATTTATACTTTCAGATAAACATTCCCAAAAATAATCTTGAAATAAAGATAGAAGAACTTTTGGATGAAATTTGTGCTAAAAATCCTTTAGATATTAAAAATACAAATAACGAATTAGTAAGCATTAAATTAAAAGATCCTACAAAAGAGATAAATGTTCCAAATAAAATTCCTTATTCCGCAAGAAATAGAGAAGAGTTCTCATTAGAATGTAAAGATCTTTTGGAAAAAGGAATTATAAGATTAAGTAAAAGTCCTCATGCGGCTCCAGCTTTTTATGTTGAAAACAATAATGAAATTAAAAGGGGAAAACGAAGAATGGTAATAAACTATAAGAAAATGAATGAAGCAACTATTGGTGATGCTCATAAACTTCCAAGAAAATATTCTATTTTAGAAAAAACCAAAGGAGCAACTTGGTTTTCATCTCTTGATGCAAAATCAGGATATTGGCAACTTCGTCTAGACGAAGAAACAAAGAAATTAACTGCTTTTACTTGCCCAACAAAAGAATCAACAAGTGTGTTGCTCTACGAATGGAATGTATTACCATTCGGATTAAAACAAGCCCCAGGTATTTATCAAAGATTTATGAAAGAAAATCTAAAAGAGTTAAATGAATTTGTTTTAGTATACATTGATGATATACTAATTTTTACAAAATAGGATAAAAAAGACCATCTTCAAAAATTATTAATAGTTTTAGAAAGATGCAAGGAAAAAGGATTAGTTCTTAGTAAAAAGAAAGCAAGAATAGCAAAACAAGAAATAGAGTTCCTTGGATTAATTCTATCCACTCAAGAAAAGCTAAAACTTCAACCAAATGTTCTAGAAAAAGTAAACTTATTTCCTAATAAAATAGAAGATAGAAAACAATTACAAAAAATTTTGGGGTGTATAAATTATATTTCTGATCAAGAATTTTTAAAGAATATAACAGAATACACTAAAAGCTTATTTCCAAAAATAAGTACTAAAAAAGTATG
>NC_029772.3:101153200-101153737 GCF_000817695.3 Arachis duranensis | reverse complement strand
AGAATATGAAACTCTTCATCCAGAACAAACCCTAAAAAGAGCAGATAAAGCTCCAATTCAAACCCAGAGAACAGGGATAATAAGAAACATTCCTACAAGGGCTGAAACCAAGGAAAAGAAAAGGGTCTGTAGATCAAATCTCAGAGAAACCCTTAACATAGTCCTGAATTGGACCGAAAAAAAGGGCAATTTTGGGATATTATCCTATTGCCAAAGAACAGCTAACAAAGCTGGTTATATTTCCAGAGGCTTCCCCATCTGATACCTATCAGTTTTTTCAGTATGGACTAATTGATACAATTTTAATTTTTAATGATCTAAAAATTATTAGTGAGTTTTCTGCAGGATTCGTTGATGCAGTAAAGAGATTTAAAAATATGATTGACAACGTAAATCCAAGGGATATATCCCTAAAATTTACAAACAATCAACCTATTTTTAATGAAGAAGAAGAATGCTTGGTTCCAGCACACCAAGTAATATTCATGTCCGTCTTCCCAGGAAATTTTCAACCAATTGATCAGATTCAAGATTTAA
>NC_029772.3:101027257-101152935 GCF_000817695.3 Arachis duranensis | reverse complement strand
AAAGGGATAAAGAGGAATCTCTGCTATTTGATAAAAGACAGAGAAGACCACAAGTGCCAGCTATGTGTCTCAGAGTTATCTGAAGAAGGCAATAATAAAACGGAATCAACCCACATGATAAAAGAAGAAGACAACGCATCTGAAGGTCACATGATGAAAGAGGAGGACAACACATCTGAAGTATCTCTAAACATTATTGCGTAGTGACGTAAGCACTTAGGTCATAAAGCACCAACGATGTAGCTGGTGCAAGATAGCAAACAATGACGTAAGCAATGACGTCATAAGAAGGGTAAGGATGGAAATTGTCCATCAAACCCAACTATTATAAATAGGTTGCTTAGACAATTGTAGAAGGCATCAGACAATAGAAAGCAGGAGGCTAAGAATACTCATATGCTAGGAGAGCAAGGAAGAAGCTGCCGAGGCGATTCTATAGTTTGAAGAAGAATTTCCTTAGGAAAAACCAATTCTAAACTCCCCTCTGGAGTTAGTATCTACAATCTCCCCTCTGGAGATAAAAAAACATCTTATGTAAAATATTCTAAATAAAGGAAGTTTTTCTTCAGAAAAGTACGCCTTTATCCTAATCTCTTAGTTATGAATTATTTAGAAAGTTTAGAATTAACAGAAAAATCTGATTATTATAGATTATCTGCTTTATTAGATAATGAAAAACAGGCTGTTCTAAAAATAGAATTAAATCTCAAATCAAATGAAAATTTTAATAAACAAAATCTTTTAAAAGAAGTTTTTAATAGAAAAAATATAATATACTATGGAAAAATTCAACTTAAAGCTCCTATAAAGATAAAATCTGCTAATGGAGAACTTGAAATAGCCTTGATAAATGATGAAGAATTGAGTAAACAGATTGAGAAAATTAAGGATCAACAAAAAAGATGTAAAATTGGATGGATTCATATTATTACTATACAAGTCTTAATCAAATCTACATATATGAAAGGAATTAATTCACCAATAAGCTTAGCAATCTGTGACAAAATAATTACTGATGACCCAATAGATCAAATAATTAGAATTGTTCATGGAAACTTGGCAAACGTAAATGTTAAATTCAATGCCCATCTTGGATACGCTATACCTTTATCAACTGAAAATCTTGGAAGATCTATAAGCTTAGCTTATAAATTTCACAGAAATAATCTAATGGAACAAGATGATGAACCATTTTCAATTACATATGCAATAAATTATGCTTTAACAAATAGCCATCATAGTATAATATTTAAAAACAAAGAAAGAATTTATGTTGATGAATTATTTCAGAAAATTGTAAAAACAGAAATACCAAAATATAAAGCTATTGAAAACCCAGTTCTATTATTAAAAGAACCATCAGGAAAATTAGTTTCATCGAATTTTCGAATAAGAGAATCTAAAATTAATAACCCTTTAAGTTTATCTAAGTTAAAAATCAAAGAAGAAAATTCTGAAATAAAAGAACTAACAAAAAAGGTCGAAAAATTAAATGAAACCCTAAACACTAAATTATGACAATAAATAAAGAAGAAATATATGTAACTTATCAAGACAAGAAACAAGAGCTATTTGAAAGAAAAAATCATTTGAATTATTTATAGTTTTCTGAAATAAATCAAAGAGCATTTGAAGCCCTAAAAATAATCTATGACAAGTTGAAAAGAGAAGTTGAAGAGCTAGAGAAATTAATAGAATCTCTAGAAAATAGTAATGAATCAATGATAGAGTTTACAGAAATTTTAAAATAAATAATGAAGCATAAAAAGATTGAAAAATCAGAAAATAAAATTAAAAGAAATAGGATGAGAAAATTAAAAGGTAAAATAAAGGAGTATAAAAGGAAATTAAACAATCTTTCAGATTGAAATTAATGATCTTATAATAAAAAGGATAGAAATAAGAATAAATATAAACAAGTTGAAATTAAATTTAAAAAATTCATAAATGCCTGGAAAACCATATTATGACTTAAAAGAATTAAAGCTGTTGAAAGAAAAAATAGAGAATGAAATTGAAAAATTAAATAGATATTTAGAAACAGGAGAAAGTGTAGAAATAAAAGAAGTTATTGAGGATTTGGGAAATTATATTAAAGAAAAAGACAAACAGATAAAAGATTTTATATACAATAATCCATGCAAAAAAGAATATTATAAAATAAACAAGATTGAAAAGTTATAAATCAAAACTGGTAGAAATGGTCAATACTTTTTATCAAAATCCTTTAAATAAAGCACTTATACAAATTATAAACTTATTCAAAGTAAAATATGAAGAGCTAATAGAAATTTCGAAAAAGAAATCAAAAGAAAAGTCGAAGTTAAAAAATTGGTATCAGAGCCAAGTTAACGATTAAGGGTAACACTTTCTCTTTAAGCAACACTTTTAGTGACACGCTTTTAAATCAAAATCTGTAAATCTGTACAAACATGCATCTGTACAGTAGATGGACCTAAAGTTAAATTTTAAAATCGTTCTTTTTACTTAAATATTAAAATTTTATATCAAATTACTCATAACAAAAAAAAATTATAAAATAAAAAAAAAGAAAAAATAAGAGAAAAAGAGTGTTTTTGCTCGTATAAATGGAGAAAAAAAAGAAAAAGAAAAAAAGAAAGAAAAAGAAAAAATTGTCAACGACGATCCACCCCTGTCTCTGCTCCTGCGCCACATTCGTACAATTTTAGTTTTTAAGATATGAACGATTTTAAAACCAAGTTAAATCTTAAAACAATTTTGTATGTAAAAAAAAAAAAAGTTAAGAGACAAAAAATATTTTCGACCTATACCTTAAAAATTAAAATTGTACTTAACCCTATGTAAAACTAACATGTTATATTGCTAAAAAGCTAACAATTTATCTTTATTAAGTCATATTACTATGATATAATCACAACTATTATGATTATTTGAGTTGTTAAACGTTGTCCAAATTTATTTTGTGAATATATTAATGTTTCTTTTTTGTTTGAACAAATTAACTAATCTATGTATACTTTTATTCTAAAGTATATAATAATATTGATTATAAAATAATCTCCGTGCATGCCACAATTATTACACTTGTTTTAAGCCAATAAATAAGGGAGACTGAAACTCATCAGATCTCTTCATTATCCTTACTATTCTTTTCCTTTGATATCTTCATCCTTCTAACTTCTAAGTTCTAACCAAGTTCTGTAGCCATTGTAAACATGTGTCCTTCTTAATGGTAGTCTAAGTTTTCGATCGCACAACTTCAAGATCTTCTTGTTCTCTCGTCGTACTATCCTTAACATTCAGTTCAGCTACAAGTGCATCAGCCGAGGCATGAAGTTAGAAGGGATAAACAAAAATTGCTATTTCTATCTGAGAGAGAATGATTACGATAATGATAACTGATAAGTAATTGTCATTATAGAACAATATGAAGAAGTTATCTCCATCTTCCGCATTTTGAAGTGCCAAGACAGATACAATCTTGCCCTGCACTAAATATGAATAATAATAGATAGCAGTGTTGAAATAACTTGAAGCCGCACCCTTGATCGTTTGACAAAACCTTTACATTTTGTAAGGACCTCATGGTAGCATTCCCGCATCACACCAGTACACAGATAGAGCAAACAGATTCTATCTTTTTCATCAAACATCATAACAATTTTGGGTAACATTTCAACAGAAGGTGTTCCCACCACCACCACATCCTTCTTCACAAGTTCACAAGATATTTAAGCGAATTCCTAAGGCATTCAGGGAAATCCCTTTCAAGAAATAAAAATACCTGTCGGTAAAGTTAAATTTGGTAGGCTTCTGGGGAAAAAAACCCACTGTAAGAGAGTTAGGATCTATAATTGATTGCAGACATCCATACTCCATTGGTAAATATCACAAAGAAGGTAAAATAACCGTTCAGGGCTATTTTAGGGCAGTGACTTAGCAAGAGCAAATAATGCACATGTCCAGCATTTGGTTACAATGACCTCTAGAAGTCTTGGAAAACAGGACGCTCTTTGGTTAAACCAAAGAACTCAAAATCAAAACAGTGCAGAACCTTCTCTGCTTCCAAGTATTTGACTTCCTGACAATAAGAATAATTTCATCGGTGGTTTTAGGACACTAATAACTGTTGAATTCAATCTAAATCAGGTCCCCAGTATTCAGATATATTAAACTCTATATACCATCAAAGAATGGTATAAAAATGAGTTCACAATGCAGCATTATTAATCATGAAGGGCTATGGATGCAAACTTGTCAACTCAAGAATGGTACCAGTTTGTAGTACATATGTAGAGGACTATCCTAACAAAAGACAGAGCTGTGACTAGAACTACATGAGGAGCACTAAAACCTTGGCTAGTTAAGCTTGCTTTTTGGTATTCAGTTCATAAATGCTCAGAAGCATTTTGGTTTCGCAATGCCCCTGAAGATTCGCATAAGAATAGTAAAGAGATGGCTCAATTTTAAAGCACTTGCCAAAGTAACCAAGCTACAAGTAATCCATCATGAACGCGGTTAATACTAAAGACAGAGGAATAGTTCTGTCATAAGAACACTGATCTGATGATTAATCAAAAGCAACCACATACTGGAAAACCCAGAACAATAAATCAAAGCCTTGCAAAGAAAGAAGCAATAAGCAACACCATAATTTCATAACCTTCTGAGAAAGATACCTCATATTCCATAAAAAAATTTGTCAAGGCTGTTGAGACAATACAGCAATAATAATACACCATAATCACCAAATCACTGAAATGCTACAAACAAAACATTACTCATGAAGCAAGTTTACCCTTTAATAGTCTCTCAGCTTCCAAATCATGACCATCATCATCATAATCACCAGGATTCTTCTCAACATCCACCATTGTATCACGCTGCACCGGGGCAGGCCCTGTAACTGACTGCTGATAAAGAACTCCACCAACAATGGTGAATAGCAAACAAAGCAATCCGAAGGGGCTGGCGTGCTTGTCCCAAATGAGCACATTGATAGCCACAGTGAGAAACTTGTTCACAACGCCAGTGACAGTAAACGCCGTGGCGGAAACGGCCTTCCTTGCCGCAAAGCCAAAGAAACTAATCGCCAATCCAAACACACAGGATAGCCCAACAGCAGCAAGAGCACTGGGATCAAACAAGCTCCCGGAACCGGATCTCAGAGCATCGAAAACCTCAAGATTCTCACCGGTAAGGAACCAGAACAAGGGCGCAATCATGAGAGACAACAAATTGTTGTACAAAACAAAACCCCAAGTGTTCAACCCTAGATTCATGACCATGTGCTTGATGTAAACCATCTCAGTGGTGATTGTGACAAGATAAGCAAAAGCCCAAGAATAAGCAGTGAGGGTGAAAGCGGAATCAGTGGAGACATACCCGACGGCGCCGGCAAGGATAACGACGAGGGAGAAAAATGTGAGCTTGGAGGGGCAAGGCTGGTGGCGGAAGACGGTGTCGGCAAGAGCGACGAGGAGAGGGGTGAGAGTGAAGGGGTCGTGGTGGAGGAACCCTAATTTGCCGAGAAGATAGACGCCGAGGGCGGAAGTGAGGTACTGGAGTGCGGTTAAAAGGCCGGGGTAGTTGAATTGGGTGATGGCGTACTTGTTGATGATGGCGAGGAGACTGGAGCAGAGTGCGTAACCGACCACGAGGAAGGTGGTGGTGTAGTGCTGCTTCGATGCGTCGATTCGAATGGAAGACATTGGAGGCGGAGTGAGAAAGAGGGCTGGGATTGGGGTTGGGGTTTATGATTTAGATCACCGACACATTGAGGACACATTGAGGAGCAGTGGGAGATCTTGAAGACCAAGAAAGAAATGGAGGGAAGGAAACGAAGACCGTGTCAGGGTTGAAATAGTAAAATTGGGCGCCCAGCTGAGCAGCCAGTGAGATTACTGCCAGTCATGGGAAAAAGGACAATAATTTTGGGTCTCACTTTCATCTCATATTTATTGCACAAATATTTAGTAAGTAAAAAAAAATTAGTAAAAAATAGTTATAATTTATTTTATTCAATATTAATTAATTATTATAATAATTAATAAATATTAAATAAAATAAATTTTAGTTTTTTTATCTTCTTAATATTATTATATTTATTGTTAGAGAATTATACAATAAAAAACTAAATCTATACATATATGAGATATATAAATATTTATCACTAATATAGTGACACGTGGTATCAAGTGTAGCAGAGAGGTCCGGAGAGGGAGCTTGACAATGAACACTAAAGTGGCTCAAAAAATTTCCTCAAGAGCCAACATGAATAATGAGCTTGGACGTTTCTTGATAAATGTGTACAATGAGAATCAGTTTTTTTTTTTTCCTTTTTCATGGAAATGGTGGGATAATAATAATAAAATTTGAATATAACCAAGAATAAAAAATGCTACTGTAAGTCCATGAAAAACATTGAATTGAACTTCTGGTACTAAAATCAAGTTATCTTGACCTTGTATATTATGTAGTTAATTCGAAGAATTTTTTTCTTTAAAAAAATGTTGTTTTACTTGCAAGATTATCGAAAAAATATTAATTTTTATTCTTAAAATTAAAAAATTTAATTTTAATACTTTTCAGTCAAATATGCATGACACATCTTTTTTGTTACACCTAACAAATATTAAATTTATGTTATTATAATAAAAATAAAATTTACAATAAAAAAAATTTATGCAAATAATAATAATAAAAAAATTAAAATTATAATATATATCTACATATGAAAACACAAAATTAATATTTTAACTAGTATTTGAATACGTAATTTTATTTATTTAGCATTGAATTACTAGTTAAATATTTATTATAAAGATAATAAATTTTTTTGGGATAATTTGACTTTGTTTTAGAATGATGAATTAGGATTTTATTTTTAAATAGTTGAATTGTTACTTTAGTATTAATCATTATTGAACGTGAAAAATATTTATAGTTGAAAATTATAGTTAATATAGTGTATTGTGAATGATATTTTTTATAATAGGGTTTATACACATCTAAGTATTTTTTATTCAAGTTCATTGAAGTAAGTCCGACACTTATAAAAACCACTATTATTAAAAGAGTATGATTACACGCGCATCTTTTTCTTCTTCTCACGCTAGCTCATTTACGCATGGAGCTTCTTCTTCTTCTTCTTCTTCTCACGTACATTTACGCACGGAGCGTTTTTTTCCTTCTTCTTCGCCTTCTTCATGTTCTTCATCCTACTCTTCCCCCTCCTTCTTTTTCCGCGTTCCTTCTTCTTCACGTGTTTTCTCCTTATCGTCATTCTTTTGTTGTTGATGTTGTTGTATTTTTTTCTTTTTTCCTCTCCCTAGTGAAAAAGCAGTAAAAGGTGAGGAGGAAGAGTTTTAAATTGTACAGAATATAAATGAACCGAAAATTATATTTAGAATAAACCGAAATTATATTCAAAATGAACCGAAAATTAAATTCAGAATGTAAATTCATTTCAAAACAAGTATAGACTAAATGCACCTTATTTAAATCTAAAATGAATCGAAATTACTTCATGATTGCGACACAAACTTAATTCGAAAACAAACACATAAACAAAATTAAATCATGAACAAAAACATATCCAAATCCATAAAGTCATTTTGCAGCATTATGTGTTTCTTCTTCTTTATATGATTAGATGAACAAGACAAGAAGAAGAACCTGATGAGAAATTTTGAGGAATTTTTTCTTCTTGTTTCTTCTTTTTTTGTTTGATTTTTCTTCTTTTTTTCTGGGTTTTATTCCTCGCAAGATAGTGAAACAAGAAGAATCATAACAAAATAATTCACTCAGAAATAAACCGAAATTATATTTAAAATAAATTGAAATTATATTTAAAATGAACCGAAATTATATTTAGAATAAATCTAAAATTAAATTCATAATGTAAACTCGTTTCAAAATAAGTATAAACCAAATGCACCTTATTTAAATTTAGAATGAATCGAAATTACTTAATGATTGCGACACACAAACTTAATTCGAAAACAAACACACAAACAAAATTGAATTATGAACAAAAAAACACATCCAAATTCATCATGTGATTTTGCAGCATTATGTGCTTCTTCTTCTTTGTTTGTTTATATGAACAAAACAAGAAAAAGAAGAACACGATGAGAAGTTTTGAGAAAATTTTTCTTCTTGTTTTTTTTTGTTTGATTTGTCTTCTCTTTTTCTTGGTTTTATTCATCTTAAGATAGTGAAACAAGAAGAATTATAATAAAATAATTCACTCAGAAATGAACTGAAAATTAAATTCAAAATATAAACTCGTTTTAAAACAAGTATAGATCAAGTGTACCTTATTTAAATCTAGGATGAATCGAAATTAGTTAATGATTGCACACAAACTCAATTAAAAAACAAGTATACAAACAAAAATTGAATCATGAACAAAAAATGATAAAAGAAGAAAAAATAGGAGGAAGAGGAGGAGGAGGAGGGTGGTGGTGGTGACGACAGTAACGAAAGTAAAAAATAATAAAAGAAAGAAGAAGAAGAAGAAGAAGGAAGACGGAAAAAAAAAAGCGCGTGACTCTAAATTACTTGGATAAACTTGGATGCTAGAATTGCTTAGATATGGAGAATAATTCTTTCTATAATTGATAAAAAGTTTAAAGTAATTAAAAAAAAGTTAAATAAAATTAAATATCTAATTTTTTATTTGAAATCTTTTATTAATCATATAAATGTTAGGTATAAAAGTTAAAAAAAAGATGAAATAAATCTAAAATTTAATACTCAATAAGTACAAAATATTTAAGAAAAGGTGAATGAATAAGGATGAACAATTTTAATAAGTTTTTGCAATATTAAAACAAGAAAAATGAAATAAATCAAATATCACACAATTAAATAAAAAATAAAGATAGAAGTTGAAATAAATCAAATATGATACAAGTTTTCAGCTCCCTTATACGGCTAAAAAACATTATAAGCGAATTGAATTGTGTTTTAATTTTTTTTTTCCTAATCACACAAGTAAGTTAGAAAGGTTATCAAATTTATAAGTTTGTGAACAATAAAAAATATTAATTTAACTTTTAAAGCACATAGAATTTTCACTAGCGAAATAATGCTCATTTAAAGAAATGTTATATGATAATTACTGATAATTAGTAAAAAGTTTTAAATCACAATTATCATTATAATTCTATATTTCATTCAAACGGTCAAATAGGTTTATAAATTGTCTTTTTAGTAATTATTTATATGATTTAATGATTTTAAAAAAGAGTACAAATTGTGAAAACGTTTTTATTTTAAAAATATTTTATACAATTTATTACTCAATCAAAATAAAAATATTTTTTCAAAATTAGTAACACAATCATTAAAATATGTATATATTTTTATTATAATCAATGAACGGAGATTAGAGAATTTTTCAAAACAAGTCGGCTATATATGCAAGCGTTTTGTTTTACAAGTTATATAAATTGGGTCAAACCCAACAAAAACAACCCTTACATTAGCGTGCATGTAAATACGCGTTCACTCAACCGATTTTAATAGGACGTTCAGATTATGAAAGACTCTTCTTTTTCATTATTAAGAATTATAGAAGAAGAGGTGGATTTTGTTAGAATCATTACTAAAACCGAAAATTTTAGTATATTAGGCAGCAGGAGCATAGTCATAGCCATCATCGTCATCATCACCTTCCATGAAACTTGAATGATCATCTCCATTATTATCCCCTTGTCGAAACCAACTAGTAGTTGCTGGAGCATAGCCACCATCACGATCATCGTTTTCAAGCATGTTGCAGCAAGGGGCAACATTAACCTTGGAAGTGGAGGACATTTTTCTAGAGTAAGTAGTTGAACAAGAAATAATACAAGTGTATGTGTTACTGTATTATTATATCTCTCTGTAAGAGGCTAGTGATGTATGTGTTTTTGTGTTGTTGTTGAGTTTGAATTGGTGGGAAGAGAGAGGCCACTCTGTTATCTATATAATGGAGATAGAAAGTGGAAGGACTCGATCGTCTTGGCCACTAGCAACTAGCAAGCCACGAGCCAGGCATGTGGATTTTGGGTTCGGACCTGAGCATCTCCCTAATTCCAAAGATGCATGGTGCTTGGTTTCTGCATCCACGTAGACCAATTCATACAACTCATCATACACGTTTGATTGGGACACATAGAAGCCAGGTTGTTAATGTTGTTGGAGCGTGCCAACAAAACACACACACACAATTCTTCGTCACTGCAAGGTTGGGCCACTTAAAGTGAAAGTGTATGCTTACTATTAGATGCCTATAATACTGCTAGATTTGCATTGGCCCTTAATTTAATTTATAACGTTTGGCTTGTGTATCGAGTAGAAGATGGAAACTTTATTGTTATCAATCTCTCTGGGTAAACAATTAAAGATACAAACAACATAAATAACAGGATGCATTTTAGGTTCATTAACCATCTAAAATAAAAATTATATCGAATTATTTAAAATTTAATTTTAAAATTAAAATTATTTTTTTAACCTATTATTTACATTATTCTAAAAAAATGTTGTTCTTATACTTTCTTTATTGCTATTCACGTATAATTCTCATTAAGATTATTAGTCGATAATTATTTATATAAAGATGTTTTTATGTAAAAAAACATAAATTAAAATTTGAGCATGTTATTTTTAATTTTTCATCATAATTTTATTTTTTCATTTTACTCAGAAATATATTTAACTAGAGATAAATATTAATTCAAAATTCGAAAAATTGAGACACTGACAAAATAGTACTTAACAGATGTTATCAATAAAATAGCCCTTGAACGATTTTTAAATTTGACAAAAGTGATCTTCGTTGTTTAACTTTGCTTTCATTGAATCAAAGCGCTGTGTTGGCAAAAAAAATTGATAAAATTCCTAATTTACCCCTTAGTCGCAAACTCTAATCCCATCCTCTCTCACCCCCAACTCTCTCTGTCACCAACTTCTCACCCTATCTCAATTCTGCCATCATTCTAATTTCTCACCACACAACTTTATCATTATCATTATCTTATTCTTTATCAACAATAATAAGAATAATTTTTTATATACAAGAAATAAAAAAGACAGAGGTTCTAGCTAGATCTGGCTACATTTCGAATTCAAACTCTTGGTTAAACAATTTTCTGTAAAATTTTTCAGAAGCTTCGCCAGCAAATCAAACCCTATGACGGCAAAACTCGATTTGTTGCGAAGGACCAAACAGGAGGGATCCTCGAAGAATTTTCTATCGTCATCGTGATACTCGAAAGTAGATGTGAACATCACAGATGGCGAGGTTTCGAGCAGTGCCATGGAAGGGTTGTAACTCCGTGCTTCTTTTGGGAGTTTTCTTTGTTTCTGTCGTAGCACGTTCTCTGAGGTTGGAATTTGATATTTGTGTTTTTCTTCTGGTCTTTCTTGTGGTGGTGGTAGTGGTGTTCTTCTTGTCTACGGTGCTGTTTTTGTTTTTCTTCTTCTCTTTGATTGTTGCTTTAATGTGTTTTATTTTTATTATATTTGATCATGTTGTTTCTATTTTTCATTATGGTTATGTTGTTGCGACTTTCGTTTTTCTTCTTTCCCACCTTCCTGTTCTCGAGAATTTTGTGAATGATTACGGATAAAAAAATTAGTTCGTTTATAAATTTTGATTATCGTTTAGTTGTTAAAGTATTAATCTTCCTCCTAAAATATGAATGAGTTTGACCTGTTGATAGTGATGTTGTGGGGTTGATGATGATGATCCTCCATTTTTATATGTAAAGAAGAAGAAGAAGGAGGAATACAAACGAAAGGGTGAGAAAGAGAAAGAGTGATAGTAGAATCATGCAAGGATAAATTAAGAATTTTATCAATTTTTTTGTCAACTCAACGTTTTTTGTCAATGAAAACAAAGTTAAATGATGTATAGTCACTTTTGTCAAATTTAAAAATCGTTCAGAAACTATTTTATTGATAATATCTGTTAAATACTATTTTATATGAATCTTTTGGATATCAAATTGATATTTATCTCTATTTAATTATGAGTTGATATTCTACATCCGTTCCTTACCAAATTTGTTAAATTTTTGGCAATGTATTTAATTTTTATGTTGCTATAAAATATACCTTAATTAATACTACACGATTATTTTATTTCTCCACATATTGCTTGAAATTCTTGAAGATGCCAAAGATTTATGATCTTTTACGTAGAAAATATATCAGCATTATTTCATTATTTCAGTATAATTATATCAATGAAAAGAACGAAGTATTTGTTATAATTAAGTGATAGTGTCTTCAATAGACCATAAATGTCAACGACAAATTAATTCAAACATCTCTTTAACTCGTTAAGGTCTTTCAAAAAGAAAATCATTGATTATGTTATCAACAATGCTAGGAACCAATTCTATATAAGCCAAGAATCAGCCAACTGATAACCGGATGTTGCTACTAATAGGCACATGGATGTTTCTTTTTCTTGTAAATTGGATGGTTTTGGATATGATTTCTATGTTTCATGTGTTACGCATTAATAAAACATAATTAATTATATGGAATCAACTAATGAATGATCAAAGTATTTGTTCCGTAATTCTCTCCTAACACTAACGTGGTCAATAATAATTTAACAAATAAATTAAATTATAAATTAATAAAACTAATTATAATTAATTATATTGTTCCATTCTTGGCTGATTATTAGTTGGTTCATATACTTTTCCTTATGTTATTTGCCTGGTAAAAACTCTTCCCAAGATTGGCTAATTTCTATAATGCTAGACAAATCTCTCATTAAATGCTTTTGGCATAATTTATTAATTCATGAAAGTAAAAATGGTAAAATCTTCAATTTGATAGTTAAGAATTATCTTCATATATTTTTAATGTAGTTTCTATGACATAATTCTATTTTAATGACATTTATATTCTTCATCTCTATTATTGGGAGAAATAGAATTTTAGTTTTTCTATCATGTATGGTACATGAATCTCCTTCAAAGTGTATGCATAATCTTTCTCCATCATTTGATCAATATATACTAAATAAAATCTAAGCAATAATGTTAATAACTAACAGAAGATCATGGATATTATTTGTTTTTATCTTGATCTTGACTGTGATTATACTTTGATTTATCATTCGTGATGGTTTGGTCTCCAAATTTAATGTTAGATCAAACATATTTATTAATATTATTAAATAGGACTTGACCACCTAATATGTGATTACTATATCCATTGTCAAGATAGCATATGTCATCTTTTTTCTTGCACTCTTTTTATGAGGATGCATAGAAGAGACACTCTTCTCTCTTATTTTTCTCTGAGAAATTTGCATAATAATCGTTCTTTCTATAGTCCTTTTCAATATGGTCGATTCTTTTGTAATTACAATATTGTGATTTTTTCACAATGCCAACAGTCCTTAGCTTCTTTAGGTGGTTGATTTTTTTACATATGCCACATGAAGAATATTATTTTTTATTTTTAGTTTTATTTCTATTTTTTTCTAAAAATTTTGGCCTAATATTTTTTGTCTTTTTTCTCATCCTTTTTTATTTAGATTCTAAGTCTTTATATTAAATTTAGATTGAAATATATTTTTTAAAATTTTTTTATCTTGTCAACTTGTCTGTCTTTGTTCAAGAGCATATAATGAGTTTATTAATTCTGTTAGTATTAGTTTTATTTGATATATTATTAGTGTTTTCAATTGTAGATATTTTAGGATCAAATTTAGATCACAAACTAATTATTATTTTCTCTACTATCTTTTTATTTGACAAATTCTCTCCATAGGCTTTTATTTTCATCTCTAAACTCTTACTTCATGTTTTGCAATAATTCCTTAGTTAATAATATTCCTATTATCATTGAGAAAATAGTCTTCGTCACGATTTATTGGAGAAAACACAGAATTATATAATTTTTTTATTATTGATCATTTTTTAATTCCTTCTTTTAACAACGAAATGTGTTGCTTAATTTTTTAGAATGACGAGTATTTTATGGCCAATTTTTCATAAATCTTATACTTATATAAAAAAGTTTTTATCTGACAATGACAATTTGCATAATTGTCTTTTGATAATATGAGAATGAAAATTTTTATAATTGAAATAGTCATGAGTATAGAAAAATTTTTAGTGAGTTAGAAAGAAAATTTTACGTCTAGCAAAAGATCAAATATAGTTTTAATACCACTATTAATTATATGACATAGTTTAAAGTTGGTTTAGTGTATTATGAACTCAAATTTTATAGATGAATGATAAAAAAATTAATAGCTATATTATTAATAAGTTAAGATTAAAAAAAACATAAAGACTTTTTATTATATGTTTAAGAAAGTTTATATTTTGGGACTTCATGTATCTCTTTTAATACAGTTAACTCTAGAATGACCTATTTATAAGCTTTGCATCAAATTGGTATAATACAACAAATTTAGAGTAACTAAATCATTATTTTAAGGATTTAGTTAATACGTATCCTAAAAATACATGATAAATTTTTTATTAGTATAAAGTTTTAAATATTTTATTAAATATAAAATAAATACATCAAAAACTTAAATTTTTTATATTTTTAATAAAAAAATTATTTTATAAACTTAATATGTGCTCTTAAAATCTAAAATAGATAAACTCTTATTTTAATTAATTTTTGCATTGTGTTGCATTCTCTTATTTGTAGGCTTTTAAATTTAAAAATGTGTGGAAGTTTCAGTTTCTCCTGAAGCAACTTCTTGCATTAATTATTAGTTAGGACGACAGCATTTAAGATTGTATTTAATTCAGGAGAAACAACCAAAGACTAATCAAGTAAACTAGTTTGTGACATCTTGTTAGTTGCATTTTAATCAACTAGTCATTAATTGGTGATTAACATACATATATATATGCATATGCTTAATTAATTAATTGTGATCATTTTCTTCACAATAAAAGCTCTCCTCACTAACTCATATGGTTGATATGCCTACATCAGCATAATTAAGAGGCACCAAAGTACAAACTAGGATGGATTTTGTTAGAATCACTACTAAACTAAAGGAATTAGACCGATAACTAGCTATAAGTGCTGACTAAATACATTAAATTGTGCTGAACCTTGAACTTTTCGCTTTAATTAGCATATTAGGCAGCAGGAGCGTAGTCATAACCATCATCGTCATCATCACCTTCCATGAAACTTGAATGACCATATTCATTATTATCCTCTTGTCGAAAGCAATTAGTAGTTGCAGGAGCATAGCCACCATCACGATCATCGTTTTCAAGCTTGTTGCAGCAAGGGGCAACATTAACCTTGGAAGTGGAGGAACACATTTTTCTAGAGTAAGTAGTTGAACGAATAATGCAAGTGTATGTATGTTACTGAATTGGTGCACTATTATTCGATTGTTGTGTTGAGTTTGAATTGGTTTGAAAGAGAGACCACTCTATATAGAGCAGATAGAAAGTGGGAGGACCCTTTTAATTTGGTCACTAGCCACGAGCCAAGCTTGTGGATTTAGGTTTGGGACACGTGCATCTCCCTAATTCCAATGATGCATGGTGCTTGGTTTGTGCGTCCACGTAGACTAATTCATACAACTCAGCATATACACGTTTGATTGGGAACATATAGAAGCCAGGTTGTTGATGTTGCAGGAGTGTGCGTGTCAATAAAGCACACACACAATTCTTCTTCATCAGTGCAAGGTTGGGCTACTTAAAGTGAAAGTGTAAGCTTATTAGATATGTTGTATAATGCTACTAGATTTGCGTTGGCCCCTAATTTAATTTAATCAATAACTGTCTGGCTTGTGTATCAAGTAGAATATAGAATCTTTATCGTTAATAATTTTTATCACAATTCTATTTTTCTTTTAGATACTCCATTTTACTAAGGAGTATATCTAATTTTACATTGATGTTCTATGCTTTTTTTTTTATAGAATTAACTAAATTATTTGAAATTATATTCAGATTCTCTATAGTTACAATGTATACCTTGATGCACACGATTACTTTATTTCTCCACATATTAGTTGAACGTAACCTTTTGAACATGTCAAAAATTTCTGATCTTTCATGTCATTTTGGTATAATTATCAGTAAAAAAAAATGAATTACTTGTTGTTATTGAATAATAAGTTGCGTTTGTTTTTAAGAAGAGGATTAGATAATAAGACGTTGAGAATAAAACATAAAGGATAGAGACATAAAATTTTGTGTTCTTGTATTCTATTTAGTGATAAACTAGAACAAATTATGAAAATTTAATTTATTTTTATTTTTTATTTAAAAAATTAAAAAATATATATATAATTATAAAAAAATAATAAAAATATAAGTTGTATCTATTGTTAGTGTTTCTGTGTTCTTTCTGTCAAGATAGACACAAAATACACTAATTCAATATTTTTGGACATAATATCTCTATTCATATCTCATTTGTCAAATATGATTTTATATCTCTATATCCCTATCAGTGTCTTGAAAATAAACGCAGGCATATAGTGTCTCATGTATGATTTGTGAATCTCCTTCAAAGCTAAGTGCATGTATTGCGTAACCTTTCTTCATTATTGACCAAAACTAAGTATATTATGAACAAGTTTAGGAACTAATAAAATATTATAATTGATTTTTATCCCGCAGTCTTTTTCAATTTGTTTGAATCTTTTGCAATTACAGCATTATAAAATTTTCACGATACCAACAATTCTTCTCGAAGAAGTCGATTTTCTTGTATATGTCATATGGAGGATATATTTCCCATCTTCAGTTCTTTTTTTATTTTTCTAGAAGTTTCTTGTCTTCGAGAATTTTATTTTTTTTTTATTTGTTATTTGGATTTTGAGACTTTATATTTAGTTTAGACTGAAAGCATATTCTAAAGAATTTTCATAGTCTTGATTTATCAATTTTTGTTCAAAAGCATGTAATGAGTTTATTAAATCTATTAATGTTAGCTTTATTTGATAAATCCTTAATTTTAGTATCAAATTTGGATGCAAATTAATTAGTACTTTCTTTAAAAAAAATATAGAGAACCAATTTTTAGTTAGTCAAGATTAGTCAGGATTTTAGGCTTTATAATTTAGGGTGTAAGATTAAGTGTTTATGATTTGAGATCTAAAATTTAAAATAAATAAAATAATTTTAAAAAAAATTGGCTAATGTTAATTAAAAAAATTATTACCTACCATTATTCTTTTCTTTACTATCCTTTTTATCTGACAAATAATTTTTATAAGTTTTATTTTAATTACTAAACTTATTAATCTTGTATAGTTATTTTTTAATTTCTCAAAATCTGTCATTTTTATATTTGCATGTTGATTTCTTAGAAATTGGAGGAAAATTATTCTTACCTTCTTGTTATCTTTGAATTTTTACTCTGTTTTCTATACTTCTTTAGCTAATGATATTCTTTTTAACTTTGAGAAAATTGTCTTGGTCTTAATTTGTTGGAGTTAAAAAACATAGAGTAATATAATTTTTTTTATTAAGCTTCTTTTAATTTCTTCTTTTTTGCAATGAAAAAGATTGCTTGATTATCTGAAATGGTGAATCATTCGTGGACAAGCTCCCATTAGCTAATCTTGTACTTGTATAGAAAAATTTTCAACTATCAATGCCAATTCGTATAATTGTCCTTTAGACAATAATATAGAACCAAAATATTTTATAATTTAGATAGCCATAGTTATGAATTTGTTTGAGTGAATTATAATATAGTGCACATATATATGTATAGTTGATAGGTTAAAATTTTTTTTCAAACCCAATAGATCAAATAAATATAATTATGGTATCGCTATTAGTTTTATGAAATAGTAGTTTGGAGTTAGTTTAGTATAGTTTGAACTTGAATTTTATAACAAGTAGAGTAAAAGAGATAGTTTTACTGAAAAAATAATTTAAATAAATGATAGAAAAAATTAATAATTACATTATTGATAGATTAAGAAAAAATTATAAATACATTTTTACTATATCTTTATGAGAGTTTGCATTTTAAAACTTGATGTATCTCTCTTAGCTTGATATAATAAAACTCTATGATGGTTTATATGTAAGTTTTACGAATTGGTGCAATACAAACCAACTTAAAATAACTAGATAGATCATTATTATTTATTTAATTTTTAATTAGATAATACTTTTAAAATATTGTCTTAGATACTTTTAGATATTATTTTACTAGATATTGTTAGTTTATTTTTTTTTAAATTTCTTTATCATAATATCTAAATATTTAGTTTTCTTAAATAAAATAATGGAATCTCTAAAACTTTCTATAGATGTGTATTTGCATTGTGTTGCGTTCTCTGATTTGTAGGCTTTTAAATAAAAAAAAAATTCTAAAGGCAGCAAATTTTAGCCATTTTTATCATTTGACTAGTATAAATATTAAATTATTTTTAATAAATAAATTTTATTAATTTATATATATAAATCTTAAAAAATATGAGTACAAACCGTATTGATTTATATGTATAAATTTTAATAAATATAAATATAAATTATATATTTTTTGTGTAAAATTCTATAAATATAAATATAAATTATCAATGGCCAAATATTAGTAAAAAATGATAATATTTACTATTCCTTAGCATTACTTTGGTTCTCCAAAGTCAACTTCTTGCATTATTAGTTAGGACGAAAACATCATGTTAATTAGTTGCATTTTAATACAAAGTGAAGCAGTTACGTCACTGTGGATGATATCAATTAATCAACTAGTACATTAATTGGTGATTAACATACATATGCATATACTTAATTAATTAATTGTTGATCATTCTCTTCACAACAAAAGCTCTCCTGACTAACTGATGGTTGATATGCCTACATCAGCATAAAGAGTCACCAAAGAACTAATAATTAGAGTAGAAGAGATGGATTTTGTTAGAATCACTATAATCGAAAATTTTGGCATATTAGGCTGCAGGAGCGTAGTCATAGCCATCATCGTCATCATCACCTTCCATGAAACTTGAATGATCATATTCATTATTATCCCCTTGTCGAAACCAATTAGTAGTTGCTGCAGCATAGCCACCGTCATGATCATCGTTTTCAAGCTTGTTGCAGCAAGGAGCAACATTAACCTTGGAAGTGGAACACATTTCTAGAGTAAGTAGTTGATGAACAAGAAATAATACAAGTGTATGTGTTACTATATTATTATATCTCTCTGTAAGAGGTTAGCGTGGTGTATGTGTTGAGTTTGAATTGGTGGGAAGAGAGAGACCACTCTATTCTCTATATAAAGGAGATAGAAAGTGGAAGGACTCAATCGTTTTGGCCACTAGCAACTAGCAAGCCACGAGCCAGGCATGTGGATTTAGGGTTCGGACCTGAGCATCTCCCTAATTCCAAAGATGCACGGTGCTTGGTTTCTACATCCACGTAGACCAATTCATACAACTCATCATACACGTTTGATTGGGACACATAGAAGCCAGGTTGTTAATGTTGTTGGAGCGTGCCAACAAAACACACACACACACACAATTCTTCATCAGTGTAAGGTTGGGCCACTTAAAGTGAAAGTGTAAGCTTAGTTATTAGATATGTATAATGCTACTAGATTTGCATTGGCACTTAATGTAATTAATAATGTTTGGCTTGTATATCAAGTAGAATGGAATCTTTATCATTATTCACTTTTCATTAACATCATTACTTTGATCGTTTGTTAAAGCATATGTATAGTAGTGTTGGAATTTATTAACCACTTGCTTTATATAGCTAACAATGAACGCATGTAGGTAAATTATCCTTGCTTCCACGCTTTTTCTTTTTTCGAAAACTTTTGCTTACACGCCTTCATCTACAGAGTAAGAAGAATTAGCATACTCATATAGTTTAATTACTTAACATCATACATTATTTGTTGGATGCTCCTTGTTATTTATTACCAAATAAAAGAAATTAACAATTTAAATAAATTATTTATTTTTCTCCGGGAAAACACTACTTTTTTTTTTTTAGCTTTTAGATCTTTCTTGTGTGGCACCGAATGTTTAGGCTTTTGGAATCATCGTAGAGATGGATATAAGATAGAAGGGCTTCCAAGACTCAAAGGTCCAACTTATCGGTTATCGAAAGATCGAGGAGGTTAATATATACATACCTGCTGACCTAAAGTCACCAATCAAAACTGTAATCTATTTATGTATATATATATATGAATTATATCACCTTTTTTTTTATCAAATTATTTTTTTTCACGTTTAAAAAGAATTGATATATCCAAACACACTTTGTCGATATATATGTGCTAAATTTTTATTGAATTAAAAACTAAAAGGAAACAGTTAGTTTGGAAATGAAAAAGAAAGAGAAAATAGAAATTATTGTCTTGCATTGTTAGATTATTAGTAATTCAATTCAATCATTTAGCCAACTTATTTTATTTATTTTTAATAGTTAGAAAATAATTTTGTTTTGAAGTTCCCATATTTAGAACTACTTACATGCATCGTACTAGTTTAATTATTGAAATGGTTTGGTTAACAATTGCTATAATAAGACAATGTTAAACAAATTGACTGATTTGATTCAAATATAAAACAAATGTAAGAAAAAATGTTTAGGTTGTAATATTTGTGATAAAAACATATTAAAAATTTAAAATTTTAAATACATTTTTATATGTTAAATGCATTTAAGATTTAAAAAATCACTAATTTTATCTAGTTATATAACGAGTTCCTTTAAGATACTTATTAGCTAATTCTAATTTATATATTCATTATATTCATTTTCATTTAATGCTTAAAAATTATTTAAAAAACAAAAAATTAATTATAAATATTTATAAACTATTCATTAAATATATTCTATAAACATATAGAAATCAGTTGAAAATTTGTAGGTGACCAAATCTTTGAATTTGACACAAACTAACTCTATTTTTTCACTAAAAATATTATCCATGTGAAGTTTACCTAATGAGTTAATTAGATTGATGCAACAAAAAATTAAGATGAATTCTGCAACAAGATGTTAGGCTTGCTGAGATACAAGTGCAGAAAAGTAAGAAGTGATTGAGTAATGTTTTATGACTAGAATTGATAGGAATGAATTATATCCATTGACTATACCATAAATCTTCTATATATATAGCTATAAGACTAACTACTTTTTGTAATTTAGCCTTATGATTCAAGTTTTAAAGTTTAAAGATTTAAGATTTAAAATTTAAAAGTGTTTTTGTGTGAGAGTGAATTTCGAGGTATAACTCGTTCTGCTAAAGTTTGAACTAGCTTTGTTCGGGGCAGAGAGTGTAAAACGTTGTCTTCTTGTGGAGAGGCGGCGTTGGGTACCTACAAATGGACTCCAACGTTCAAGTAAATATGAGTTTGAGAGAGTTTAGAGTAGGAATAAGAGTAAACTGCATACCTGTAGATTAGTGACCCGTTGGTACTTATAGTAAGTTGTTCAAAAAGTTTGTTATTTAATTAGACCAGGTTTGTTATCCGTATCTCTGTTGCGGTTTGGATGGAGTTTATCGTGGCCGTTGTCCGGGTTTATCGGGACAGTAATAACCTTAGTGGGGTGGTTATCTTTGAGAAATTGTCTTGCCAGTTATACTAAGTTTTGAGATTGTTGTTTTGTTGTGGGTCAAGATTTAGGTAACGGATCAAAAATTAAAGAATAATTAAATTTTAAAAAATTAATTAATATTAACTAAAGAATTGTTGTTTTCCTAGTTAAGAGTATAAATAAATAGAGAATCAGTTTTTAATATATTGGTAAATGATTGAAACTAATAATATATACACTAGTTAATAAATATGGCCACAGTTTGCATGCAAGTGTGCCCTAGTTATACTTATATATAACTGGTGTTTGCTGATGAGGTCAGAAACTTTGTATTATTCTACATATATAATGCGTTCCACTCATCATCATCATCATCATCATCATCATCATCATCATCATCATCATCATCAGTAGTTAGACGTCTATAAGAAAAAATTAACAAAACTTAATTTGATTACCTCACTTCATATTGTTTCAATTATTCTATCGGTTTTATTTTGACGGAAACGCAAGCAGTTAACTTTCATACAGAGCTATCAACAAATAATTAATTAAGAAAAAATTATAAAGACGCACGTATGTATGTCGCATATTATATTTAATTTGTAACAAGTTTATATGCTACATTATAGCACAACAATACAAGTTTATTTTCCACAATTCAAGCACACTACTCTCTATATATTAAAGATTGTTGACTATAGCAGCAAACTATATATTTATATATATACATACCCTATGTTTCTAAACAAACAACAACTAGCTAGGGTTTGACATATATATACATACACACAGTATTAGCATAAGATTATGTCAGTAATCATTTCATCACTATAGCATGTGATCTGTTATAGTTTAAGCTGCAGGAGCGTAATCGTAGCCACCATCATCGTCATCGTCGTCGTCGTCATCTCCTTCAGGCAGTACTATTACGGGGTTGGAAGTAGACCATTCATGATGATGGTAAGGTACAACTTCTTCCTCGTGCAGATTATTGGCCTGGAGAAGAACCTGCAACATCATCGTTTCTCAACACGGCTTAGTTAATTCAGGTATATGAAAGGGAGCTAGGTCGGTATATATATATACAGAGTTATTGGTAATTAACTCCGTTCCTTTTAGCGGAAATTCTACCATATTCCGCAATAGTAAAATCATTAGTGGTTTAATAATTATGTTAATTTCTATAATTTTATTAAATTTTTAATTAAAGTTTTATAATTTAAAATTTGTAAGTAAATTCTCTCTTATTTTTCATAAAAATATAATAATTATAAAATATTTTATAATTTATTTTATATCAAATATAAAAATAAATATTTTAAAAATTTATATTTTTTAAAAAATAATTAAGAAAAGACTTAATTAATAGTTTTTATCTAATATAAAGATTTAATGACAAATTTCATAGAGTTATAATTAAAATTTTTTTATAAAATTATAAAAATTAACACAATAATTAAGTTAGCACTAGTTCACTTTTGCACAAATATAAAGAAATATAGTTAAAATAGTCATAATCTGGGGGAAGAATTTAATAAAATTTTAGATTTTTTATATATAAAAACTAGTGATAATTTTTTCAACGGTTTTATTAGGTAAATAATGATTTTTGTAAAATTTTAAATAATAGACTTTAAAATTAATCCAGTAAAGTAAAAAAATACTTCACTCTCAAATTACATCCTAAATCCTAATATTAGGAACTATCCACACATCTAGTGAATTGAACATCCAACTATTATTAATTGTATATGAGTAAATCGAATAAAAAAATAACAATTCAATTAAAAATAATCAATATAATCATCTATATATCTATTGAATTGAATATCCAATATATTTTTTTTCACATTATTTAATATTCTCATTCTCTCAATTTACTTTTCGTTCTTTCAAAATCAGAAAATCTCATCTATTACTTTTGTTTAAAGCTTATTAACTGAAAAAGATGATATGCTAAAAATTTTAATCAAAAATGAAAAAGGTCGGTGATAATTCTCTCTAAGGCTTTGTAATTGATAGTAATTACTAATTAGTAAACCCGTGAAACTTGTTTGTGTCTAACTCTCCGATTTTCAATTACAATTAATTAAATTAAAGGTTAACAACATTCGTGGAGGATGAATTTGGAAGGACGTGTAAGGAGGGAAAAAAATCTTTATGTGATTCCTTGGGAGGTCAAATCCTAAAACATGGATAATTGTTTATTATTTTAAAAAATATGAAAGTAAATAGAATTTACCGAACAAATTATAAATTTTAAAAAATAAATTTGTTGATAACCAATTATTTTTTTATTTTTTAATTTTAAAAAGTGAATTTTGCTGATGCCGAAATATCTTTTTGTCTTTTCATTTTTTAAGAATTTTTGTAAAAAGCATAATACGTCAATAACAAATTTTGAATATCATAATTTAATAAATAATGATATTACACTATTTTTACCAAAATTACCAACTAGAAAGTAAAAAGTGCGTGTAAGGAACGTGGAGAAATGTGGCCTTAGGTTTGATGAGTGTGTCATACCCGGGAGATAAAGTTCCTAGGTGGCACTTCATAAAGCCAACAAATCGAATCTATCTATATATGTCTTCCTGATATTATTTGGCGTACAGGATTCAATACATAACGCCGTTTACATGGTGAGTGTTCCCATAAAGTGGCGGACCAAAATTTATAATTAAAATAATATAGTTGAACATAAAATCAAGTTTAATCAAATACTAAAATGCCTTTTATTGTTTAATTATATTATTTCATGAAAATGTACTTTTTGCAGCACATACATGAAAGAGCGGCTAATATTTATTTAAATAGAGTAATAAATTAAAGTAAAAATTCAAGTGTAATTGATTCACATGAAGTTGATATTTGAGAGTCATTAGATGATTTAACTGATTTAACTAATTTAATTAAATTTATATTTAATGACTATCAGATATCAATTTTACATAAAATTAACTTTATATTTGAATTTTCACCATAAATTAATTACGAGGCCAATCCAGCTTCATTGTTTTTTCGTAGTTAGATGCGTCAAATACATATATGCACGAGATTTTGGGCCTAGTCCATGTCTCCTCATCTCCTCATATTTTTGGACAAGATGTCTCCTCTTAAAATATAAAAAATCCGGGATCAACCTATGGTTATGGTTATGGGCTTATGGACCAAAAAATAAAGAGAGAAAGAAATTCTAGCTTCTTCCCTATGCTTCATATCTATTATAGAGACTGTTCAACCCAGAAAATGGGACCTGACCAAAAACAGAAACCCAGAAAATAGGAATGGCTGAAATTTTCACTCGCTATTTTCATTTTCCTTCTGGAATATTACTGAAAAGGAGACGACGAAAGGTCATTCATATGGGCTTGCCTTCAAAGACAAAAATTCGCCATCTTAATTATACGAGCTAATACTTAATTTAATCTACCAGCGTAAGTTAATACAGATGGGTGAGGGTCTGTATTTGTTAACAATATCTTCCGGGTTCCATACTCATTGGAGGATGGAAATGGAGTCTGCTTGTTTGGAAAGGTAGTTCACTTTGTATGTCTCTGCAATATTCGAGAGATTAGTTATTGGGCTTTCCGGCCTGATAGATACCCTGGTATAAAAAAAATTACTTAATTTAATCTTTAAATTTATATGCCAACTTTAATTTAATCCTTAAAGTTTTAATTATTTTTTTTATTCTCCAAACTTTGTAAAACTTTATAAACGTAACTCATATTAGTCGAAATAATTTCCGACACAAAAACGTTAATGAAGAGCTGAAATAGACAACAAAATATCATTCTGGAACTTGTAAAACTACGTCATTTTAGTTTTGACGCTTAAATATTCCAAAACAACGTCAGAATACTTGTTTTAAGAGAAAAAATTTCAATAAAGACCAGTTACGATGTTTTACAGATTCTAACGTGGTATTTGGCCGTCAACGTTCTATTAATGTTTGTGCGTCGAAAATTAGTCTAGGGACTAACATGAGTCACATTCGCAAAGTTTGATGATTAAATAAAAACAATTAAAATTTTAGGGACTAAATTGAAGCTCGCGTGTAAGTTGAGGGACTAAATTGAATATTATCTCTAATTAAATCATCCGATAATATTTTAGGCTATGTTTGTTTATGAGAATAGGACAAGATAAGACATAAAAGATAGAGAGATAAAATTTTATATTTTTATATTCTATTTGGTAATAAATTAGAATAAATGATGAACTTTTCATTTTCTTATTCAAAAGATTTAAGATAAAAATATAATAATAAAAATATAATTATGAAAAATTAATAAAAATAATAAAAAAATAAAAAATAAATTATGTCTCTTATTAGTGTTTTTATATTATTTCTATTAAAATGGATATAAAATATACTAATTTAATATCCTTAAATATATTATCTCTATCCATATCTCATTTTTTAAACACGATTTTATATTTTTATATTTTATAGTGTCCTGTAAACAATGCAGCCGTATGTACTAATCAATCTTCGTCACAAGAAAATAAGTCATCCCCATAGCTTGTGAATTGGTGATGTTTTCCTTTTGTTTTTCTGATTATTTTATTGAGCCTATGTACGATTGTATCTTTCATTTTGACCAACATATGAAATCCTAATTAATGAAGCAACGAGTAGCAATCAGTCGATCATCTTAAGAAAGGTCATACCCAGATTACTCACGCTACTACGACGCAGACCTTCAATTTGGAATATGAGTCTATATATTTCCCAAAATGTAGTTTATTTACGGTTTTAAACAACTATTCTTAGACACTCCTTATATATTCACATAAGAATGTAATGTATTATTTAAAATGAGATTTTATTTCTATCATACTGATTTAGAATAACACAATTTCATGACGTAAGAACAAAGATTATTACACACAACGATCAATATGTATTCCTCAGTCACATCATATGTACTTTAATTAACTGAATATATATGTTTGTCCGAGGCATTTTGATCATTATTACGTATATTTTTAACTATATATGCTTGAAATATCTTTTTGGTAATATTAAAAAATGATAAAAGATTTTAATGTTAAACAAATAAATTATTTTTTATAACAACCTAATATTTCGGATATAACATTTCCAAAAATATCATTTCAAATATTAAAAGCAGTTCCGTTTAAGATTGGTATTATACGTGCATGTACATCATAGTTCCCATTATTACTTCTCAAATAAGATAATAATGCCAACGTGATGGATGAGTGCTTGGTTCATATTGAGGAATGAGGAGCGGCAAGAAATCAGGAACTATAACTTTCACTTTTATAATAAAATAAATGAGGGGGCTAAACTTTTGGTTATACTGGATAATATATTTATCGTATATCGTATGCTATTTTTTTTGGTTCACCAAAAAATCAAATTTTAAATTTTTTGAATATAAAATTTTAATATTATGTTATTAAATATTTATTCTAAAAATTTAAACTGATAAAAAGAGACCATATGAATTATATTTTTAATAGATTATATTATTCACATTATATTTGCATAAACTTGTTCGCATTATTGAAGCTGTATGTACTACAGCTGCACTATTTACCCCGTTAATTCCGAAAAAGAACAACTAACTTAACATAATCAAATATTAAATAACATACCTAAGCAAGCGGATAAATCTCAAATTTAATAAAATAATATAGGGGGTCAACGTGAGAAAGAAATGAAAAAAATTATATATATTACTATTACATGTGATGAGAACTGAGAAGCATCTTAATTAATAACAGGATATCAACAACGCAAGTGCTACCTAATGTCATTGTCACATGTGCTGTACTCTCTTTGTAATGAGAATCATATTTGGAGCTTCTTAATTCTGTGGACCCAAAACTTTAAAGGTGCAGTTTGGATAAAAAATTGTAATTTAATTTTATAAATTATGTTAAACATTAATATTATTATTTTTTATAAATTAAAAATTCAAAAAAATTATTTTTAAATTTTTTCAAACAGACCCTAAGGAGCTGTTTTTTCCATTTAACATGGGGGCTTAACTAAATCTGGATCCCCTTTATTCAAACAAGCTAAGGGTATGGTTGTGAATGACTAATTCGATAGAGATACAAAGAAACACATAATTATAAATTAGGTATATGGCACGAATATTTTAATTAATTTATGCTTGTAGATGTACGTCTTTTTCCTTTTGTTGGTCAGGGTGTTGAATTGTTGGTCTAATGTTTTGTGTGATGGGCTGGGCTGGGCGAGCCAAAGCCCAACAAAAAAATAGAGGAGTGTAGAGCTATGACCAATGAGGATGAGGCAGCATTATGAGGGATGAAGAAGCGAAGTGGCAGCTACAATACCACTTGGAGGTGTGGTGGGAGGATGCACCGATTCTTCCATGCAAGACCTGCCACTATACCAGCCAAATTTTGCCCGATTTCATAATGGACTATGTTCATCCATAATTTTTAGAGTTTCTGTTCATTAATAATGGACCTAGTTATAACTATAAACTTGGAAGTTCAAACACTAGTTACAAAATTCTTTTGGTCCCTAAACCTAAATTTTTTATATTTGTCGGCTTAACGACAATTAATTTCTATAGTATATTTATTGAGTAATTAATAATTATAACCAATTTAGGTTTGTCTATTTAAATTTCATATTATATATGCAATAATTTATTACTTAATACTAAATTTTTAAATAAAATTTTAATCTACAAAAAAATTTGATTATTAACTTATCGAATTTGAGAACATCATGAAAAAAATTAATTGATTAGCTTGCAAAAAATTTTTGTACGCTAATAACAGTTAATATTAAAATCGAGGGAGCTAAGAGAACAATTGGGAGAGAAATTAAAGATAAAATTTTGTAATGTATATTCTCATAGTAAAATAAATCGTAAATTTTTAATTCGAATCAAATGTTACGTGTCTTATTTTCATAAAAAAATTATGAGAGAAAAATAAAAAATACACCATTTTTCTTTTTATGTACAGTATATAATTGCATTTTTTTTCTCTTATTGCTATACAATCTTAAAATTAAAGTAAAAAAGGTATACATTCTAAAATAATTAAAACAAATGATAATATTTATAATTTTTGTTGAGGTGATGAACGGGCGAGATTTAGAAATTTTAATCTGACAACGTTAGAATTAGGTAATAATATATTGAAAAAGATATCTCGATATTTAAATTAATAGTATTTTAAGTTATAATATATTAAAAAAATTATCTATCAAAATTTTCTTTTTCTCTTATCTACATCTTATGAAATAACAATTTAAATATTTACTATTTTTAACATATATATTTAATGTTATAGTTTGACAATTTCATAATTTTATAATTTTAATAATATATCTATTAATCAATAATATAACATATTTATTAACTAATAACGTAAAATTCTCATTTAACCATAATTTTGAATATTATTCTTGTGCGGAAAAGATAGAAATATTGTTTATCTTCTAAAATAGGAGAAGTAAAAAATGAGAATAAGCGTGTGTTGTGACATGTCTTGGGTGTAAAAAGAGAGAATGCAATGCATGAAGCATGAGGACATGAGGTGCGAAGTCCTATGCATGTTTTTGTTTTGTAGTCCAATCCAACGACGGAGAAAATCCCATCCTGTGATGATCGGACGGTTACTGTTGATGCCAGACAGAACACAAATACTACGAAACGCAATTTCGCAACGAATCCCTCATACCAAACAAAAGTACGAATTCCAAGATAACTGTTCTCCCCATTTTGTCCTTTGCTTTTTTTTCTTCAACTTAGAGAGAAAGGGACATTGATTTTAGGGCTAACTTAGGTAACTACTAATAACAACCGTAACAAGCACCTCTAAGATATTCGAGTAACAATATATCATTTAAAAAAAAAAGGGTTAAATAAAGTCTAAATTTGATATTTTAAATGTTTTCAAATTTTGAAAATTAATTAATATTTTTTTAATAATTATACAGATATATTATTTGTTAATATTAGTGAGAAAATAAAGAAAAAAAATTATTTTATGGAAATTATTTTATAAGGTACGCATAATTATTCTAAGATGGAAATTCAAGTGCAGTTGATTTCACGTGAAGTTGATATTTGAGAGCCGTTAGATGAAAATTTAGTCAAATCAGTCAAATCATCTAACGAATCTCAACTATCAATTTCATATGAAGTCGATCGCACTTGAATTTCCACCTTAATATTTTCCTATGTTGTTTGTTTTCTCACACACAAAACATTAACTTAACATTTTGTTTCTAAAGTTTTTTCTTTTGTTGTTAAGTAAAAATACATATTCTTGTAACAAAAATAAATAAATAAACTGATATTTACTTAATTATAGTTGTGAAAAAGAGAAAATAAAAATAGTATAATATTAAATGGTTCTGGGATTAGTCAAAAAGAATTAATGAGAAAAATGAAAAGACAATCCAAATACATAGTTAGTTAAAGAGTTAAGGCGTGAAGATTTCAGACTATACTAATAAAATAAGAATGAATGAGTAAAAAAATTAAGAATAGGGAAAAAATAATTAATGAATTAAATTAAGGAAGCTTCTTTATAGCAACATTAAGAGCAGGCGGGCGCCCACTAAGTTGACCACCATATATTATCGCGTTGAATGCATTGGTCATAGTTGGCTTAGCCGTTTGGTTACTTCTTTCAAACCGTTAAGTTTTTCAAATTGAAGAGGTCATATGCAAATGCATTAGCCATTAATTAATATTATTATCATGTTAACAGAAATTTGTCAATTGTTTGTGATAAATTAACAAAATAATTTAAAAAGTTAACTATATATTAGAATAAGGTGAAAACTCAGGTGAAGTCGATTTCACGTAAAGTTGATACTTAAGAGTCGTTAGATGATTTGATTAATTTGACTAAATTTTTCTTTAACGGCTCTCAACTATCAACTTCACGTGAAGTTGACTTCACCTGAACTTTTACCAAATATTAATGTGAATTTGTATATTTATTTAATTGTTGTTATATTTATTTGAAATTATTTTTTAAAAAAGAGGAACGAGAGAGTAAAAAATTAATAGTGAAAATATTAAAGTAAACTAATATGAATTGAAAAATAAGAATATTAATAAAAAGAGAAAATATTAAAATATAACTAATATGAATGATAACTTATATTTAAATTATAAACCACAAATGTTAGAACAAATATATATTTTTAATATTTATCTTATATTTAAATTTAATACTTATCAACTTTTCTTTTTTATATAAAAATATTAGTCTCTAACATCCGCATTATAAACTAATATGAAAAAAAAATTATTTTATTGTGAAAATCAAAATATGTACAAGATACCAAAAAATAATTGCAGCTGTACAGTGTAGACTGTAGAAGCCATTTCCGCAAGACCGCAACTTGTTCTAACACAATTAATTTATTATTACAATTGTTTCACCTTTAAAATGAAATCACGTTAACCCTTTGATTTAAAACGGAACCGAATTTATGAAACTAATACCTGTCATTCCTACTTTCTTTCTGGGTATCACTAAGCACTATAAGTAACCATTTAAATCATATCATTATTATTGTTATTTATTTATTATTGTTTCTATTCCTCTTTTTTCTCACTTCCTCTCTTCTCCTTCGACATTCATTCATTCGTTCATTCATTCCTGTGTGATCTTTCTGTTCGCGTTGCATTCCAAGGTACAATTTTTGCAACTGCCCCCTCTTTCATTTCCTTTTTGTTATTTTTCATCTGGAGTGGGCTTCCTCAAACCGAAATCTTGCTTCGATTCAATGTCTTTCCTTTTTATTTTTGAAAAATTCATAATCACATATCTGCATGTGAATAAATGGATTCATGTCAAATTCCTAGCTGAGATTTCCTGGGTTTCATGTATAGAGAGATAGAATAAGCTAAATGGATTTGAATACAGATCACATATGGGTCTTACTGAAAAGGGGGACAAAATGTGCTTTCGCTTCAGTTCAATTTCACTCACTGATTCACATATGCAGATTTTTTACCTTTACATCTGATTTTGATTTTCTCAGTGCTTTGTGCCTCAAGTTAGAGAAAGCAAGCTTTTTTCCTTAACAAAAAACTTGCTTTTTTGTAATGTGCTTTGGTAGAATTCTTTGTAAAGGGATCTTTTGCCAGGACTGGACTATAAAGATGTTCTATGCTCAAAAGATGTTTGTTTGTTTTGTCAACATTTTTTTCTTTTCATTTTAGCAAGCTATCTAACTAAAATGGATTCATTTTTTCCTCTTTTATGACAGGGTGAAAATGGCTGATGCAAAAGCAGATGCACCCTTGGTGCCATCATCATCTAGGAACCTTCCTGATTTCAAGAAATCCGTTAGATTGAAGTATGTCAAGCTTGGTTACCATTACCTAATCTCCCATGGAATGTACTTATTCCTTTCCCCACTTGTGGTTCTGATTTCTGCACAGCTCTCCACTTTCTCCTTACAAGACCTCCATGATCTGTGGCAGCATCTGCAATACAACTTGATTTCTGTTATTCTTTGCTCGACCCTCCTTGTGTTCTTGTCCACCCTTTACTTTTTGACTCGCCCTCGACCTGTGTACCTTGTCAATTTTGCCTGCTACAAGCCTGAAGAATCCCGGAAATGCACGAAGAGAGTATTTATGGAGCACTCCCGGTTGGCTGGCACCTTCACTGAGGAAAATCTTGCCTTCCAGCAGAAGATCCTTGAGAGATCTGGTCTGGGAGAGAACACTTACCTTCCGGAAGCTGTTCTCAACATTCCTCCCAATCCTACGATGAAAGAAGCTAGAAAAGAAGCTGAGACTGTGATGTTTGGAGCCATTGATGAGCTGTTTGCTAAGACCTCTGTAAATCCTAAAGACATTGGGATTCTAATTGTGAATTGCAGCCTGTTCAACCCAACTCCATCGCTTTCAGCAATGGTTGTCAATCACTACAAGCTTCGAGGGAACATAAGAAGCTACAACTTAGGTGGGATGGGATGCAGTGCAGGGCTAATCTCAATTGATCTTGCTAAAGATCTTCTCCAGGCCCATCCTAATTCCTATGCACTGATCATTAGCATGGAGAATATCACACTGAATTGGTATTTTGGAAATGATCGATCAAAGCTTGTTTCTAATTGCCTGTTTCGTATGGGAGGAGCTGCAGTTCTGCTGTCGAACAAAAGCTCCGACAGAAGACGATCCAAATACCGATTAGTCACCACTGTTCGCACTAACAAGGGTGCTGATGATAAGTGCTTCAGCTGTGTCACCCAAGAAGAAGATGAAGCAGGCAAGATTGGTGTTACTTTGTCAAAGGATCTGATGGCAGTTGCCGGGGACGCGTTAAAAACCAATATCACTACATTGGGGCCTCTTGTACTTCCTATGTCCGAACAGCTTCTATTCTTTGCCACATTAGTTGGAAAGAAACTCCTGAAGATGAAGATCAAACCTTATATCCCTGATTTCAAGCTAGCTTTCGAACATTTCTGCATCCATGCTGGAGGTAGGGCTGTTTTGGATGAACTGGAGAAGAACCTGCAGCTATCTCCTTGGCATATGGAGCCATCGAGGATGACACTTTATCGATTTGGAAACACCTCTAGCAGTTCACTTTGGTATGAACTGGCATACACAGAGGCCAAAGGAAGGATTAGGAAGGGAGATAGAACATGGCAGATTGCATTTGGCTCAGGATTCAAGTGCAACAGTGCAGTATGGAAGGCTCTCAAGACCATCAACCCTGCTAAGGAGAAGAACCCTTGGATGGATGAGATACACAAATTTCCAGTGGAAGTTCCAAGGGTATCTGCCATCTGAAGGATGGAATTTTTAAATGTTGTGTATCACCATTAGGTGTTAGTTGTAAGTTATTTTTCCTTCTGATCTACTGTAAAACTTGTGTTTTCAAAGTCATGTTCAGATTTAGGAGTTCTATTTTGCTTTGGGGCATGTTAAATCTAATTGGTGCTTGAGCTTTGATTACTGTGACTTCTGACATCTGAGGACTATATCTGTGATGGGTCTAGACCGTGGGGGTGAAATGCAATTCCAAACCATGGTTTCTCTTACAAGATTGGAATTAACGTTTTCTATGGTTGAGTTGTTCTAAGTTGATGTGTTTTTTGTTGGCATCTTTACACGATTTATGAGTGTGTCTAAGGTAGTGGTATGCATTAACTTAGGTTGTGTTTGTTGCATTCCCATTTGTGGTATTCTCTTGTGTTGGTAGCGAAGCAATGCAAGCAAAATAGTAAATAAGCATCCAAAGACTCTGAAGATTGTGATATAGAGGGTCCCTCATTTATCCAAGGCTGTTATTGTGATTAGTGATGGCCGATGAGGTCTTTAGTATGTGAAATAATAAAACATAGCAAAACAAAACCAAAACTGCAAACAATCAAAATTGATATAAGAGGGCACGCACAGCAGGATTGATATTTGATAACTTTTCATTCTTGTTTCAGTAAAGCTATTAAAAGAAGAAAAAGAAAATGTAAACAAAGTTCCTTAAGAGTAATTTAAAATACTAAAAATAAAGTTCTCTTCATAGAGAACAAACTCTTAAAATTTCAATATATTAAAAACTTTTAATTCATTATACATTTAATTCTTTAATAAATATCCTTATTAGTTAATATACTTCCTTGTCAATGTATTCCTTGTTTTTACAGTTCGATATTCCGAGTTCTATCGTCTCAATTAAAGGCATGATAAATGTTCTATTTCATTTCTCGGAGTTCTAAGGAGTTCTCACATAAAATAATACACACTGCATAAAAAGACCTACTCCAAACTCGTCTACCCAGAATCCGTTAACGTATACCCAAATCCGAATGACGATGGAGTTAACAGGAATATACTTGCTGCTTCTTGGAGAATTAAGTTTGATGTTTTTACCACTCCAACACTTCCCATCCTTTTCCATTAATTAATTAATTATAATTAATTTCCCATTTTCTCAGAAAAAATGTTTTTTCACCGGTAAAACCAAAACACCGCACAGTAGCAGCAGATCAATTTTCCCGAGAAAATTTAGACGCTTGCTACCATTTTTAACTTTACAGAGCTTAAAGTTCAGCTCAGTAGTATAGTAGCTGAGTTAACTTTTCCGACAGCGATGTGGAACCTGGCATGATTTGGCGCCACCGCCGTTGCCAGATCGAGGCGGCCGTTCTCGACGGCGATTCCCGGGCCTTTCATTGTTCACAAGCGCGGTGCTGATATCCTCCACGATCCTTGGTTCAAGAAGGTTGGTTTTTTTTGTTCAAACTTCAATTTTTCTTTCGTCAACTTTCTCACATTTTTTTGGTTTGGGAATCTGGAAAGTTTTAGTTTAAGATTTACAGAAAGGAAATAACTTCCGTTTAGTTCCACCAATTTTTATCTTTAGTTTGTCTATTTATAGTTTATAAAGCTTCTGTTGAATGTTGTGAATTGCTGTTCGCTTGAAAGTCAATATTTTCAAAAAAGAAATTGGGTTGATGATCCATGTTGAAATTGTTCCACAAAATTTTGATGAAGTTTTCGTGGTTGTTTGTTCTTTCTGAAGACTTGAATGGCTGAGAAGTATTAGTTTTTTTTATTAATAAATGCTATGTAGGTTACTACAGACGTGTAGTTTATGGAATTACACTACTCTTGTAATGGATTTGAAGTGGTTATATGAAAGTGGAGGCTTGTGTTTGGATTGACTTAAAATAGGCCACACACTAGAAATTTTTGAAAGTAAAATGTTTATTTCTCCAAATTTAACCAAATCCAAACAAACAAAAAACAAAAACAATTCAAAATAGTCTGCACACTAGAGAGGAAAAAGTGATTGCTTGATCATTAATGTCATCTACTTTTTACTTGTTAGTGGTGTTTATGTGTTTTAAAGTTTGGTTAAATGTTGAACATGAATTCATGTATTACACATACAATTTGACATTAGAATAAAAATGTAAGCTTCTCATAGAATGTTTTACATAACTTTGGGATCATGTCAAATTGTTCATGAAACCTTTCACATCATGTCATCACGGTTTTGGATCTAAAACTCAAGTTTTTCTCCAACTCCGTTTCCAAATTCTTGAATGCAGGATACTGGGTTTCCTTTGACCGAACGGGACTGATTGGGGCTTAGGGGACTCCTTCCTCCTCGTGTCATTTCATTTGAGCAGCAATATGATCGGTTCAGTAAGTTTAAGCCTACCTGTATCATATTTTATGTCTTTAGAATTTTGGATGCTTTACTCTCAGTCATTTTTCCTTTATGCTGAAAATTACATTATAGCTTTTACTTATTTGTAAATTCCCCTTTTTGTTCAGTAATAATTTCATAGCAATATGTTGTTCTAGTGAATTCATACCGGTCTTTGGAGAAGAACACTCATGGACAACCAGATAAAGTTGTTGCCCTAGCCAAATGGAGAATCTTGAACAGACTGCATGACAGGAACGAGACATTGTACTACAGAGTGAGTTGACGATGAAGTTTTCCTCTTAACATGAGAGTATATATTATTATCATGTTGATTTCTTCCATTTCGCTACAGGTGCTTATTGATAATATTAACGAGTTTGCCCCTATAATATATACTCCTACAGTTGGATTAATTTGCCAAAATTATTCTGGGTTATTTAGACGTCCACGTGGAATGTATTTTAGTGCCAAAGATAAAGGAGAGATGATGTCGATGATCTATAACTGGCCAGCTCCCGAGGCATTGCATTAATCTTGTTTATGGCAGCATCCTTTTCTTAATGTGGCAGATACTTCCAGTTATGCTAGATGTTGGAACCAGCAATCAAAAGCTACTTGAAGATCGTCTTTGTGAGTAAAATGTTTCCCGCCAGATCTTTGTTTTCTTGTTTAAAGCTTTCATTTGTTGATTAGTTTATCCTTACTTTGCAATTATATTTAGAAACTACTAAGACCATACCAAAAGCTAGCATGTGAATTAATCTTAGTTGATCTTGTTAAAGGTATTGGTGACTGTTCTTATGCCATTTTCATGTGATAGATTTAGGACTTCGACAACCAAGGTTGGAAGGCGAAGAGTATCTATCAATTGTGGATGAATTCATGGAAGCTGTTCATGCTCGATGGCCTAAGGCCATTGTGCAGGTTTCTTCTTTCTTTCTTTCTTTCTTTTTATTCTTTTGGGCACATACCTGTTATCAATTGTATAATTAGATGGTTATGATAATTTCTTCAGTTTGAGGATTTCTAAATGAAGTGGGCTTTTGAAACTTTGGAACGATATCATAAAAGGTTTTGCATGTTTAATGATGATTACAGGTGAGAAAATGATTTAAGACTTTATTAATCAAGAAAATCTTGAAGGTTGTTATCTACTGGACTGTTTTATTGAAGTAGCTACTGAAACTTAATTTTTCCTTCATGTCCTTCAGGGCACTGCTGGTGTTGCTCTTGCTGGAATATTGGGATCTGTAAGAGCCCAAGTTCGGCCATTGTCTGATTTTGTAAACCAAAGGATAGTTGTGGTTGGAGCTGGGAGGTAATTGCAGAACTTATTATGATCAACCTTAATATTGGGTGTCTGATTTCATTTTGTTGTTTCATCACATTCATTATAGATTAGCTACTTTTGTGCCAAGAACATTTCTTCCCTGGCTTGCAGTGCAGGGCTTGGTGTTCTGAAAATGGCCATCCAGGCAGTTTCAAAGATGGCAGGGTGCAGTGAAACAGCTGCCAAAAGTCAATTCTTTTTGATTGATAAAGATGCATGCTTTCACATATTTACTAGCTTTGTCAGTTCTTTAAGTTGTAATGCTTGAAACTATAACTGTTTGCGATCATAACTATACGAAGATACCCAATTCTGATTTTGATTGATCTTCTTGTAATGCTATATTATTTGTACTCTTTTTCCATCATATTGTTTGTCTTGATATGACTTAATATAAAATGCTGGAATTATAAAATAAATAAATGTGTGCAATCAAGTGTTGGATGCTGCTGTTTTGTATTTGTATTTATTTGCATTAATCCTGATGACAATGCCATTTCTGTATGCAGGGTCTTGTCACAACTGATAGGAATAATCTAGATCCAGCTGCAGCTCCATTTGCTAAAAACCCAAGAGACCTCGAAGGGCTCACTGAGGGTGCTAGTATAATTGAAGTGGTAAATTTAAAGGGTTCATTGAGCAAAACTCGTGTCAAGGGTTATGTTATGATATTGAAAACAATTATTTTGGTATAAGATTACTTAACCATCTACCTATGGTGATGCTGATCTTGAGTGTTCACGCATAGTCATATTCATACATCAAAATTGATTGTTGAACATATTGATGTTTAGGTGAAGAAGGTTAGACCACATGTTCTCCTTGGTTTGTCTGGGGTTGGTGGCATTTTCAATGAGGAGGTAATTATCTTGTACAATTCCACTTATATCATGTCCTATCCATGAGTGAACTATATTAATAATATTTTTTTATTGATACGTTAGAATGCTTGGTGTTCTGTATGTGTTATTCAGCAATTTCTTGTTTTAATAATTGTGATTAAACTCAGGTGCTTAAGGCAATGAAAGAATCTGTTTCAACAAAACCTGCCATCTTTGCCATGTCTAGCCCTACCATGAATGGTTTGTCTGCACAAGGCTTAATAAACTCTCACAATTTCTTAATGTAATGACTGTTTTTAATTGACATTGTCGTTGGTGTGACCTGGACAGCTGAGTGCACTGCTATTGATGCTTTTAAGCATGCCGGAGGAGATATCGTATTTGGAAGTGGAAGCCCTTTCGAAAATGTAGATCTTGGTAATTAGCTCTCATTGGTTTTGAGTTGAGGCTTCTTGTCTACTTTACATTATTCCTTAGCTGTGAAGAAACGTCTGATTAAAATTTTATGCAGGTAATGGAAAAGTGGGTCATGTAAATCAGGCCAACAACATGTATCTGTTCCTAGAGTAGGACATGCTTTCAGCTTTCTTGTGTCTTATAAATTTTCATGATCATTCTTACATGATCATTCTTACGATTGGAAATATTGATTTGGTCTCTTATTTTAAACTTTCCATTTTAGAATCGGTCTAGGATCACTTTTGTCAGGTGCTCGGCTAATAACAGATGGAATGTTGCAGGCTGCTGCTGAATGGTATGCACATGTTAATGTGGACTACTTTTATTAGCATTCATAGAAGTTTGGCAAAATCTCTCTATTTGATATTTATAGTGTTGAACCTAAAGCGATTAAGCATATTGTCCTTGTTTTACATGCTCAAACATTTATCTGTTCGCATTTCTTTGATGCAGGCAAGAATATATATTTGTAAATATTCTTCAAGGAAAAATTGCAGGCAAGAATATATATTTGTAAATGTGAGAGCATAAACAATGGAGAGGGGAACGAGTGTACCCGCAAAGGCACTCCGAAACTTAAGTCAGTATAATATATTGTTCGAATTTACCGAAGAAAATACTTTACCTTGCCTTATATGATGGGTTTCTCGTCTGTTACACTTTTGGCATTAACATCGGTTTTGAAATGATGGATAACGTAACTGACTGCTTTGCAGTTTGATCGTCGATTATGATGGGAACATTAGTCCGACTGAGTTATGGCTCATAAAAGCCGAACTATAACAGGTAATACCGAGTTATAGCTCGTATTGATAACGGCTGGGGATGGCAACGGGTTTCCATGGGGCGGGGACATGTCCCCNNNNGACAGGTAACGGGACCTGTAATCGGGGTCTTCACAGATTTTTATAAAAAATAATAAACATAAAAAAAAAGAAAAAATAGAAAAAAATAAAGATCATTCCTAATTGTTATTACAAACATTTTTTATTATCTCCAAATACTTAAATGAACAATAAGCAACAAACATCTCTACTAAATATATTTGTAAAACATTAAAACAACCAACCATATTCAAAAACTAAAAAATATAATTCTCAAGTCTTCTTTCATCCTATGATGGTAGTGATGATAAATTCTGATTTATTTGAATTGTACATGGAACAAAAAAACACAAATCATAGGACTCATAAAACTTTAAAGAAATCACAAATATCAAATTACATAAATCACAGAAATATAGATTGTAATGAACAGAATCAAAATGAGGAATAATACTATAATAATAAACAAGTTCTTTAAAGTAAATTAAAATTAACAAGTTGTTCAAAGTATTAAAATAAATCAGAACAAGTTCTTCAAAACAAATTAACAAGCTCTTCAAAATAAATTAACATTAACAAGTTTTTCAAAGCAAATTAAGATAAATCAGGATAAGTTCTTCAATAATAATGCTACTGGATTTACCTGAGCAACAATTTCAGTGTCTTTATAAATGCCACATGATCGCATACAAGGATAAGTGTCTTTATAAATGCCACATGATCGCATACAAGGATAAGTGCCACATGATCGCATACAAGGAGAACCCCTCATTATCAAATCATTGTTGCCGCCATAAAACACTTGTAACTCAACTATATTCAACTTCTTAACTGTCCTCTGCACCCCTCAACACCATATCCATTTTCACGTTGCTTTCTCCCTTATAACATTTCCAACTCCCCTTCTATCAAAAACCAGAAATTCAAACATATCAGCTAAAAGTCTAAAATCAAAACCATGTCATCGAAATCTAGACCGAAATTCAATCATTAATCGCCACACCAGCAAAATAACTAACTTTTGAATAATTATTTAAAAAAGTAAATCTAATTTCTGTGAATAAAAAATAAATTAGGAAATCATAATAATTAAACTATGACTAAGCAAAATCAAATTAACAAATTCTTGAAAACAAATTAAGATAAATCAGAACAAGTTCTTCAAAGCAAATTAAAATTAACAAATTCTTCATAGCAAATTAAAATAAATCAGTACTAATTCTGCAAAGCAAATTAAAATTACAGGGATAATATGATAGATGAACCCTAAAACACAACTGAATAAATTTAAATTGTAGATGATAGTTCACAAAACTTACCGAGAGGAAGAGTAGCTGAGCTGACGGTGAAGATCGGCGACAAGGCGAAGAGGCGAAGACGTGAAGGCGAGATGAGATGACGCGGAGAGGCGAAGACGCGAAGGTTGGCGAAGGGGCTCTGTAGTGACGCTGGCGCTGCTGCCTCGGCTGGGTCAGGCGGTGACGAACATGCTCTCCTCGACTGGGTTAGGCGGAGACGGCGATGTTCTCCTCAGCTGGCCAGATGCGACGACAATGTTGCGACTGAGAACGGGATGAATAGTGAGACTCAGACGCGCGAGAAGAGGGTAGGAGCTTCGTGTTGGCGGTAGTGAGGGGGTAGGAGATGGTGGACGGCAGTGGTGACTGGTAGTGGTGACTGGGAGAACAAACTTCAGAGTTCAGGGTGAGCGAGTGTGAGTGACGGCTGGGGTTGAATTTTCAACCTCTTCACTTTGATATATATATGATAGGGGTATTATTGTCTTTTTATATATACGGAATTATACGGGTCCCCACGGGACGAGGACCTTTATCCCTATTCCGTCCCGTATAATAAATGGGTCTCCGTTTCCCGTATCCGCGGGTACAAAATCTCTCCCATATTCACCCCCGACGGATAAATTCCTGCAAATATCCGTTTCGCTGGAAATTTTTGCCATTCCTAATAACAGCCATGATACCAAGTTATAGCTCGTATTAATAGCCATATTATATAACATTGATATTGTTACCATTACTTGAAACTGTCGATGATAAATTGATAATGAACACTTTCTTTTACATCGCAATAATATGGTATACACATTAAGCTTGGAAAATGGAAAGATGTGTATGTGTTATTCTTGCTCACCTGTCATATAAAACTGATATATATTCTATTATTGGATGAAATATGTGATGCACATGACATAAGTCTCATATCCAATCCAATAATAAAAAGTTGTGTGGACTCCATACAAAGCAAAATGAATACCAAACACATTTCTAAGCAAAAAATAGAGAGCACTTGCACAGGGGTCTTCAAAAAATATATTACCATGCCTTCTGCCAAGTTCCTTGGGCCCTACATCACCATGCCCTTCGGCCAAGTTCTCTTCCACTGCTGCTCGAAGAACAGCAGCGCCAACCTCTGCTGTTACATTTCGAATGCTACAGCAACCACAAGTATTGATCAGAGAAAGCCAATAATATCAGCTATAAGAACAATCAATCAACAAAGCGAAAACAGAAAATCAAATATACCAAGTGACTAGAAAATATTACCTATCAATGGATGGATACAAGATTCCTTTTGCGATATCTTCCTCTAACATGTATGAAGCAAGGCTCTGAGAAAGACAGTATTGTTAGTATTTTATTTTAAAAGATTGAATGTCATGTCAGCATGTCCGCAAGAAGATGCCACAAATTATCACGGGATAAACACGGATATGGTCTACAGCATAGAAATATGGTAGTATTTGATTTGATCCATCAAAGAAATGCGAACAGATAAATGTTTGAGCATGTAAAACAAGGGCAATATGCTTAATTGCTTTAGGTTTTAGCAGCTTACTGAATTCTAGAATGCAACACTATAAATATCAAATAAAGAGATTTTGCCAAACTTCCATGAATGCTAATAAAAGTAGTCCACATTAACATGTGCATACCATTCAGCAGCAGCCTGCAACATTCCATCTGTTATTAGCCGAGCACCTGACAAAAGTGATCCTAGACCGATTCTAAAATGGAAAGTTTAAAATAAGAGACTAAATCAATATTTCCAATCATAAGAATGATCATGAAAATTTATAAGACACAAGAAAACTGAAAGCATGTCCTACCCTAGGAACAGATACATGTTGTTGGCCTGATTTACGTGACCCACTTTTTCATTATCTGCATAAAATTTTAATCAGACGTTTCTTCACAGCTAAGGAATAATGTAAAGTAGACAAGAAGCCTCAACTCAAAACCAATGAGAGCTAATTACCAAGATCTACATTTTCGAAAGGGCTTCCACTTCCAAATACGATATCTCCTCCGGCATGCTTAAAAGCATCAATAGCAGTGCACTCAGCTGTCCAGGTCACACCAACGACAATGTCAATTAAAAACAGTCATTACATTAAGAAATTGTGAGAGTTTATTAAGCCTTGTGCAGACAAACCATTCATGGTAGGGCTAGACATGGCAAAGATGGCAGGTTTTGTTGAAACAGATTCTTTCATTGCCTTAAGCACCTGAGTTTAATCACAATTATTAAAACAAGAAATTGCTGAATAACACATACAGAACACCAAGCATTCTAACGTATCAATAAAAAAATATTATTAATATAGTTCACTCATGGATAGGACATGATATAAGTGGAATTGTACAAGATAATTACCTCCTCATTGAAAATGCCACCAACCCCAGACAAACCAAGGAGAACATGTGGTCTAACCTTCTTCACCTAAACATCAATATGTTCAACAATCAATTTTGATGTATGAATATGACTATGCGTGAACACTCAAGATCAGCATCACCATAGGTAGATGGTTAAGTAATCTTATACCAAAATAATTGTTTTCAATATCATAACATAACCCTTGACACAAAAGAGTTTTGCTCAATGAATCCTTTAAATTTACCACTTCAATTATACTAGCACCCTCAGTGAGCCCTTCTAGGTCTCTTGGGTTTTTAGCAAATGGAGCTGCAGCTGGATCTAGATTATTCCTATCAGTTGTGACAAGACCCTGCATACAGAAATGGCATTGTCATCAGGATTAATGCAAATAAATACAAATACAAAACAGCAGCATCCAACACTTGATTGCACACATTTATTTATTTTATAATTCCAGCATTTTATATTAAGTCATATCAAGACAAACAATATGATGGAAAAAGAGTACAAATAATATAGCATTACAAGAAGATCAATCAAAATCAGAATTGGGTATCTTCGTATAGTTATGATCGCAAACAGTTATAGTTTCAAGCATTACAACTTAAAGAACTGACAAAGCTAGTAAATATGTGAAAGCTGTTAGAATATCTGTTAGAATATTCTAATTAAAGAACAAATCATTGGGTATAAGAGAAAATCAAGGAAAATCAAATGTAATCAATTAGGATTATTTCTATATTTAGTTTCCTAATTACTCTATATTAAGAGAGCTATTGTAACCAAATTATAAATAACCAAAAAGGGACTTTTCTGATTCTACTCTCTCTATTCCTCTGTTGTTTTACTTATCCTAATCCTCGATACCATCGCAAGATGGTATCAGAGCAGTGCTAGATTGGTATCAGAGCAGTGTTAGATCCTGGGCACTCAGCAAAAACAACAACATTGTTCCAATATCCCTTCAAACACCCAAAAATGTCATCCACAGATGACGAAACTAGCAGCAACAGAAATCAGAATAATTCCTCGACTATCACTGATGAGCTAACCTTGCAAATTGCAAATATGCTTCGTAATGGTCTAGGAATTCAGCAAACACAGGCCAATCTTGACAATCTGTCAATTGGTTTCAAATTAAATGGAGACAACTATCCATTATGGGCAACCCTTATGAAGAAAGCTATTGGTGGTAGAGGAAAAAAAAGTCACTTGACAGGTGTTCCTCCGGCACCAGAGGAGACAGAACCCACATATGAACAATGGGAACAGGCAGACCAAGCAGTCTTTACTTGGATTATTCAGAATATCGAGACAAATTTAATGAACAATGTCTCTCAGTTTCCTACCGCAAAGGCTCTATGGGAAGGATTGGCTACCACCTATGGAAGCGGGACAGATCCGGTGCAAATCTATGATTTACATCGAAAAGCAAACACACAGAAGCAGGGATAAGACACCCTAGAGGATTTCTGGAACAAATTACAAGCCATTTGGATGGCCATTGACAGGAGGCAACCTAACCCTATGCAGTGCACTACAGATATTGCAATTTTCAACAAAATTAAACAAGAGCAGAGACTATATCAGTTCCTAACAGGGATTGATGAGAAATTTGAAGCTATTAGAAGGGACCTTTTGATGCAAGAAAAGACCCCTTCAGTAGAGTCCGCCTACGCTGCCGTCCGGAGGGAGGCGGCCCGACTTCAGATCCTGAAGCCTACCACCAGCAGCGAAGGGAGCACATCATTAGGGGAGGTTGGAATCGGTTTAGTCGCGAGGAACAAACAGGGACAGGGACCGAGATGGAATCGCTCAGAAACCGCCGGCCGGCGTTCATCACAAGAGAGAAGGAAGATAAAAGTCACCTCCTTTGTACTCATTGCGGGATGAGGAAGCACACCAAGGAGACCTGTTTCAAAATCGTAGGCTACCCCGAGTGGTGGGAAGATCCCAAGCCAAAAAACCACAAGGCCGCCACTGCCGTGGGCAACCCACAGGCCGCCAGCAACAGCGGTGGTGACGCTGGAAGAGATAAAGAGACAGAGTCACAAGCAATCCATGGGAGAGCTGCAATCGCTCATGGAGGTAAGAGCAGAGGGGAAACCGCGCATGGAGAAGAAGAGAGCTCTGAAGAGAATGAGAACCCTAATGGGCTGTTTGGGCCAGATGACCCTAGTAAGTGGGTTGGTCCAAATAAAAGGGGCGATGAGTCCATAGCCCAAACCCCTTTCATGGCCCAAATCTCTTCAAAAATTACAGGGCTCAGTTCTGTGAAGGCAGCCCAGTCAGAAAAAAATTCTGGCCCAAAAAAGGCTGATGAATGGATTTTTGATTGTGGAGCCACTGATACTATGACTCATGATCCTCATGATTTTGACAATCTTTCTACTCCTGTTAAGGCCCATATTGAGACAGCCAGTGGGTAATTAATTGCAGTTCAAGGAGGAGGATCAATTATGTTTTCAAAAAAATTAAAATTAAAAAATTGTCTTTATGTCCCTGCACTATCCTCAAAATTACTCTCTGTTAGTCAAGTTACAAAGGAACTAAATTGTGTGGTTCTCATGTTCTCTACCTTTTGCCTTTTGCAGGACATTCATACGAAGGAGATCATTGGGCGTGGTACTGAACGTGGAGGTCTTTACTACGTTGATGAGGTTGCTCACAAGGGACATGCCATGCTTGCTCACGGAACGGTTACAAGGCAACTCTGGTTATGGCATAGACGCCTGGGACACCCCTCATTTGGGTACCTTAAGATTTTATTTCCTAGTCTTTTTTCGAGTAACACTGAACCCATTAAATGTGAGACTTGTATTCGGGCAAAGAATCATAGAGCTACTTACTCCCCGAGTAACACTAGAGTTAGTTCTGTTTTTTCATTAGTACATTCTGATGTATGGGGCCCAGCACCTAATTCCCATAACAATCAACTTCAGTATTTTGTATTATTTGTGGATGATTTCTCTCGAATGACGTGGGTATATTTTCTAAAAAACAAATCTGAAGTGCCTGATAAATTCTATGCTTTCTATCAAATGATTCACACTCAATTTGATAAAAAAAATTAAAGTGCTTCGATCAGATAATGGAGGGGAGTTTGTGAACAGATCCATGCAAGATTTCTTTAGGGAAAATGGTTTAATTCATCAAACATCGTGCCCAAATACACCCCAACAGAATGGTGTGGCAGAACGAAAAAATCGTAAGCTACTAGAGATGACTCGGGCCATGATGTTTGATGCATAGGTTCCAACACGTTTCTGGCCTGAAGCTGTTGCTACCTCGACGTATCTTCTGAACAGGTTGCCCTCCCAGATCCTCCACCACAGAACACCCTTGTAGGTTTTGGCCACTCAGACAGTACTTCCTCCTGTCCAAACATTACCTCCAAGAGTTTTTGGGTGCTCTGTGTTTGTCCATATCCCTAAAGCTACCAGAACCAAGTTTGATCCATGTGCTGAGAAATGTGCCTTCATGGGGTATGCTACATACCAAAAGGGGTATCGTTGTTACAATCCTATCACTCGTCGTGTACATGTGACTATGGATTGTGATTTTCTTGAATCAGAATATTTCTTCAGCGACCAACTTGTTGTTCAGGGGGAGAAAACCAGTGAACCACCAAGTTGGTTAGTTAATCTTAGTTGCCACGAAACTATTCCAAAAGAGCAAGTAGATGGCGCCACCGAGCATGCCTTTGACAATGTGGAAGAAACTAACACAACCAATGAGCCTCCTTCTGAGAATGTTCAACAAAAGGTAAGTGACCTTCAATCTATTGAGTTATCTCCTGTTATGAATGAAGTCACTAACAATGACAGATTAGCTTCAAGACTTGAGGAACCAGAATCAGAGCCATTCACACTTCCTCCAAGAAGGAACAGAGGAGTACCTCCTAACAGATATTCCCCAGGACTTGTCTCTCGCAGTTCAAAGTATCCTATTAGGACAACCAGAGAAGGAGTGGCAGACGTTGCAAAAGCTTTTTTTACCTCCCTTCTAGCTGAAGATATTCCCAGAATAGTTCACGAAGCCAGTAAGAAGGGCGAGTGGCGAGAAGCTATGAAAGCAGAAATGGAGGCTCTAGAGAAAAATGGAACTTGGGAAAAGTGCATCTTGCCAGCAGAAAAGAAGCCGGTTGGGTGTCGGTGGGTTTTCACTATTAAACACAAAGCAGATGGTACCATTGAGAGGTATAAAGCAAGGTTAGTAGCCAAAGGCTATACACAAACGTATGGCATTGACTACTCAGAAACCTTCTCACCAGTTGCAAAGATTGACACCATCAGAGTCCTTTTTTCAATAGCAGCAAATGAAGATTGGCCTCTCCATCAGTTTGACGTCAAGAATGCCTTTCTCCATGGGGAATTGAAAGAAGAAGTGTACATGGAAGCTCCTCCAGGATTCTCTGAAAAATTCCAAAAAAATGAAGTTTGCAAATTAAAAAAGGCTCTCTATGGACTCAAACAATCCCCACGTGCCTGGTTCGGAAGATTTACAGTGGCTATGAAAAGGTACGAGTACAAACAAAGTAACTCTGACCATACTTTATTTTTGAAAAAAAGGGAAAATATGATCACATGCTTAATCATATATGTGGATGACATGATCATAATTGGGAGCGATATAGAAGAAATTGCAAGATTGAGAAGTAATCTATTCAAAGAATTTGAAATGAAGGATTTAGGAGGATTAAAGTACTTCTTGGGAATAGAGGTTCTACGCTCCAACAAAGGAATCTTTATTTCCCAAAGAAAGTATATTATGGATCTTCTTGCAGAAACAGGAATGGTCGATTGTAAGCCTGCAGATACTCCTATGCAGGTTAACCATGGGCTAAAGTTTGAGGAGGGTGCCAATCTGGCAGATAAAGAAAGGTACCAACGACTAGTTGGGAAATTGATTTATCTGTCACACACTCGGCCAGATATAGCATATGCAGTGGGAGTAATAAGCCAATTTATGCATCAACCTCAAGAAGATCATATGGAAGCTGCCATGAGGGTTATCCGATACCTGAAAGGGACACCAGGAAGTGGGATCATGTTCCAAAAGAATGGGCACTTAAACATTGAAGCATACACTGATGCTGACTGGGCTGGTAATCCAAATGATAGGAGATCCACATCAGGCTATTTTACTCTTGTGGGAGGTAACCTAGTGACATGGAGGAGTAAGAAACAGAAGGTGGTTGCCCTTTCAAGCGCAGAAGCTGAATTCCGGGGAATTGCCAAAGGGATAACTGAAATTTTGTGGATCAAAAAATTGATAACTGAAATTGGTTTTCTTCCAATACTACCAAGTCAATTAAGGTGTGATAATAAGGCAGCAATCAGTATCTCGGAGAATCCTGTACAACATGATAGAACCAAGCATGTTGAGGTGGACAGACACTTCATCAAGGAAAAGATTGAGGATGGTAGTATTGAGCTTCCATTTGTAAGGTCAGAAGATCAATGGGCAGACATTCTTACCAAAGCTGTCACAGCCAAAGCTTTTACTCGTGTTCTTAGCAAGCTCAGCATTGGTGATCCCACTGCTCAACTTGAGGGGGAGTGTTAGAATATCTGTTAGAATATTCTAATTAAAGAACAAATCATTGGGTATAAGAGAAAATCAAGGAAAATCAAATGTAATCAATTAGGATTATTTCTATATTTAGTTTCCTAATTACTCTATATTAAGAGAGCTATTGTAACCAAATTATAAATAACCAAAAAGGGACTTTTCTGATTCTACTCTCTCTATTCCTCTGTTGTTTTACTTATCCTAATCCTCGATACCATCGCAAGATGGTATCAGAGCAGTGCTAGATCCTGGGCACTCAGCAAAAACAACAACATTGTTCCAATATCCCTTCAAACACCCAAAAATGTCATCCACAGATGACGAAACTAGCAACAACAGAAATCAGAATAATTCCTCGACTATCACTGATGAGCTAACCTTGCAAATTGCAAATATGCTTCGTAATGGTCTAGGAATTCAGCAAACACAGGCCAATCTTGACAATCTGTCAATTGGTTTCAAATTAAATGGAGACAACTATCCATTATGGGCAACCCTTATGAAGAAAGCTATTGGTGGTAGAGGAAAAAAAAGTCACTTGACAGGTGTTCCTCCGGCACCAGAGGAGACAGAACCCACATATGAACAATGGGAACAGGCAGACCAAGCAGTCTTTACTTGGATTATTCAGAATATCGAGACAAATTTAATGAACAATGTCTCTCAGTTTCCTACCGCAAAGGCTCTATGGGAAGGATTGGCTACCACCTATGGAAGCGGGACAGATCCGGTGCAAATCTATGATTTACATCGAAAAGCAAACACACAGAAGCAGGGACAAGACACCCTAGAGGATTTCTGGAACAAATTACAAGCCATTTGGATGGCCATTGACAGGAGGCAACCTAACCCTATGCAGTGCACTACAGATATTGCAATTTTCAACAAAATTAAACAAGAGCAGAGACTATATCAGTTCCTAACAGGGATTGATGAGAAATTTGAAGCTATTAGAAGGGACCTTTTGATGCAAGAAAAGACCCCTTCAGTAGAGTCCGCCTACGCTGCCGTCCGGAGGGAGGCGGCCCGACTTCAGATCCTGAAGCCTACCACCAGCAGCGAAGGGAGCACATCATTAGGGGAGGTTGGAATCGGTTTAGTCGCGAGGAACAAACAGGGACAGGGACCGAGATGGAATCGCTCAGAAACCGCCGGCCGGCGTTCATCACAAGAGAGAAGGAAGATAAAAGTCACCTCCTTTGTACTCATTGCGGGATGAGGAAGCACACCAAGGAGACCTGTTTCAAAATCGTAGGCTACCCCGAGTGGTGGGAAGATCCCAAGCCAAAAAACCACAAGGCCGCCACTGCCGTGGGCAACCCACAGGCCGCCAGCAACAGCGGTGGTGACGCTGGAAGAGATAAAGAGACAGAGTCACAAGCAATCCATGGGAGAGCTGCAATCGCTCATGGAGGTAAGAGCAGAGGGGAAACCGCGCATGGAGAAGAAGAGAGCTCTGAAGAGAATGAGAACCCTAATGGGCTGTTTGGGCCAGATGACCCTAGTAAGTGGGTTGGTCCAAATAAAAGGGGCGATGAGTCCGTAGCCCAAACCCCTTTCATGGCCCAAATCTCTTCAAAAATTACAGGGCTCAGTTCTGTGAAGGCAGCCCAGTCAGAAAAAAATTCTGGCCCAAAAAAGGCTGATGAATGGATTTTTGATTGTGGAGCCACTGATACTATGACTCATGATCCACATGATTTTGACAATCTTTCTACTCCTGTTAAGGCCCATATTGAGACAGCCAGTGGGGAATTAATTGCAGTTCAAGGAGGAGGATCAATTATGTTTTCAAAAAAATTAAAATTAAAAAATTGTCTTTATGTCCCTGCACTATCCTCAAAATTACTCTCTGTTAGTCAAGTTACAAAGGAACTAAATTGTGTGGTTCTCATGTTCTCTACCTTTTGCCTTTTGCAGGACATTCATACGAAGGAGATCATTGGGCATGGTACTGAACGTGGAGGTCTTTACTACGTTGATGAGGTTGCTCACAAGGGACATGCCATGCTTGCTCACGGAACGGTTACAAGGCAACTCTGGTTATGGCATAGACGCCTGGGACACCCCTCATTTGGGTACCTTAAGATTTTATTTCTTAGTCTTTTTTCGAGTAACACTGAACCCATTAAATGTGAGACTTGTATTCGGGCAAAGAATCATAGAGCTACTTACTCCCCGAGTAACACTAGAGTTAGTTCTGCTTTTTCATTAGTACATTTTGATGTATGGGGCCCAGCACCTAATTCCCATAACAATCAACTTCAGTATTTTGTATTATTTGTGGATGATTTCTCTCGAATGACGTGGGTATATTTTCTAAAAAACAAATCTGAAGTGCCTGATAAATTCTATGCTTTCTATCAAATGATTCACACTCAATTTGATAAAAAAAATTAAAGTGCTTCGATCAGATAATGGAGGGGAGTTTGTGAACAGATCCATGCAAGATTTCTTTAGGGAAAATGGTTTAATTCATCAAACATCGTGCCCAAATACACCCCAACAGAATGGTGTGGCAGAACGAAAAAATCGTAAGCTACTAGAGATGACTCGGGCCATGATGTTTGATGCATAGGTTCCAACACGTTTCTGGCCTGAAGCTGTTGCTACCTCGACGTATCTTCTGAACAGGTTGCCCTCCCAGATCCTCCACCACAGAACACCCTTGCAGGTTTTGGCCACTCAGACAGTACTTCCTCCTGTCCAAACATTACCTCCAAGAGTTTTTGGGTGCTCTGTGTTTGTCCATATCCCTAAAGCTACCAGAACCAAGTTTGATCCATGTGCTAAGAAATGTGCCTTCATGGGGTATGCTACATACCAAAAGGGGTATCGTTGTTACAATCCTATCACTCGTCATGTACATGTGACTATGGATTGTGATTTTCTTGAATCAGAATCTTATCCTCATGCAGGATGGGTGCAATCATGCAACCCGCAAATATATAAAACTAATGATTTTGTCTGAATAAACACAGTGCCGATAAGCTGCAATCTCTAGCAATCACGGGCATACTAGCGTGTAAGGAAAGGAATTAAAGTACAAGGCAAATTATTCATTACTTAACAGGCAGCACCACATGAAATGATGATCAAATAGCAAATTCCAATATTGAAGTAAAGTGACATTATATCCTTGACTAAGATTAGTACCATGCTAAGTAGAGAAACAGAATATCAAGTACACTGATAATAGAGAGATACTTAAAACATAAATAGCAGGCCCTACTGTCTAGAAAGAGCACCCTAACAAATCCACAATTAACAGAGACAGAAAATTTCCACTTTCCATCAAACAAGCTATTAATAATCCATCAGCATTCAGCAATCTATTCCTTGGAAGATTTGTTGATAAGAGACTTGTGAATATGGGGAATTACACCTCCTCCAGCAATTGTTCCTTTAATCAGGGTATCAAGCTCCTCGTCACCACGAATTGCAAGCTGCAAATGCCTTGGGGTAATACGTTTAACCTTGAGATCCTTGCTAGCATTCCCGGCAAGCTCCAAAACCTCAGCAGTTAGATACTCCAAGATAGCAGCAGAGTATACAGCAGCTGTGGCCCCAACTCTACCATGAGCTGTAGTCCTCGACTTCAAAAGACGGTGGATACGGCCAACTGGGAACTGCAGATCACATTACAGAATATCACATAAGAACAAGAACATGTAGCAGACGTCACTTGCCTGAGGCAAACTTGGCTGACACAGTTCAATGGGAAAAAAACACAAAAAAACATGCTAAGTAAACTCAACAAGGTTATGAAGTTCAATGAATATTCATAGCTTATCTCCAACATGGTCCATACCCTAGAACAGAAAGGACAATTCTAAAAAGAAAGAAAAGTAAATACATAGGAATTCAATTTTACTCGATATATAAGCTACCGCAATCAACTATCAATCGGTTAAATTGAGCATTCCGTTAATGCCAATCATTTAAATTTATAAACGATAACAGAATAAGGTAAATACAAATTGCTAAACCTATATTATCAGCTTGAAAGGCTAATTGATTGGTTTCTCAATCAAGTGATCAACACAATTAAAAAGTTTGACTGGGTTAAATTGCAGCAATCTAAAGCCAGTGAGGTAAACTGCACAATGCACATCAAGTAATGCGAAAGCAGTTTCTATCATAATCAACACATAGTAGTATATTCACATTTAAAGTATATGTCCAGACACACTCTAAATCCCAATTACACACTAAACACACAATAAATGTCTCAAACAAAATTATCACAGTAAGTAGCTTCACAGGAAGAATTTTCAAAGCGCATAGAGTGTCCACAATCACACAAGAAGCAAATATGTACCATTACCGCATGACAAGTTAACAAAGTCAAAGGGAGCATGCTATGCTAAGTTTGCAGATCGCAAGCATGCCATCAATTTGCGAAGAATACAAAGTCCCAAACACAACAGAAGACATTTTGCACCAAAGCCTTTCCGTTCTATCAAAACCTTCAAGTTAATAGCATCTACTTTACGGCAACATAATTGAAATGGTTACAACGGCAAGAACGACGCAATGCTCGATCAGAAAAAGCGAGCGGAAAAGGAATTGAAGAGAAGGTGGGATCTGAGATACCTGAAGGCCGGCACGAGAGGAGCGAGAGATTGGTTTCTTCTTGTCCTTGTCTTTGCTGGCGGCGGCGGCGGCGGAGGTTTTCCCTGTTATCAAACCCTTGGCTCCCTTCCCCGACATCTTTTTCCCGCCAAAACGAGCTCGCAGAAGAATCGCACAAAGAGAGAAAGAGAGAGGAGGCGAATGCGGTCTCAGACTCCAAACCCAAAGGGATTTGATTTCCGGATCAGGATCTTAATCCCCCCACTCTCGCTTCTCTCAATACCAACCCCTTTTTTATTCGTCACTCCTCCTTCTGCCCTTCTACTTCTCTTTAATTACATCTTTGCCCCCGTCCCTCTTACTTAACCATACTGTTATCTCCTCAAATTACGCTTCTATCCTTGTAGTCCACAAATAGTGTGCCGTTGCAGTTGTTAAAGGTTGCTCGGTAGCTCGTTTGTGACGCTTAAACTTTACCTTTTTATTCTTTTTCTTTTGCTTTTGTGCTTTTTTTTAATTAATTATTACATGTTTAAGTACAGTTTTTTCTTATCTTCTAACTCTTCTATAAGCAAATTGAGGATAAATTGTCACAAATCACAATGACCGTTTGTGAGAAGACCGATTTTATGTTTTTGCGCTTGCAACGAGATGGTAACTGGTAAGGATCGCCAGAGTGCGTCAACACTCGTTGCACCCTCAGTACCCGAGTCCTCAGTGAGACTGCGTGCTTGTGTGTGTCTTTTCTTTTCTTATTTTTTTCCCCCTCTTTCCGAAAGTCCTCAGTTTGCTTACCACAATTCGTTAAAAAAGAATCAATTCGTTTAATATGATGATTGAGATAATTACTATAATAAGGCAGGGTAAATGTGATAATATTCTATCATATGATACTCAGCTATCGAACCACTAAAACCTATATATCATTTATTAATTGTCTATAAGCTTTTCTGAGTTTCCTATACTTAATCTAAGCAGATGAAAGAAGAAATAAAATAACAAAACTCCATAATTTGTAAAACTAATCCAAACACAAATAGACTAAACTCTAAAGTCACTTCAATGGTCATGATTTTTGAACAAGTATACCACGTCCATTCCTATATCCCCAAACTCCCAAAATAGAGTTGAAACGAAAGCAACCATAAAGCTTCTAGAACAAGATCGTTCCGTTCAGTAAATGTCCAATACAATCTAAAAATTTACAAAATGTAGTTTACTATCAGCTATATAAAGTAGGTCTCTTGATATAAGAAAACCGACACTCTGCCAAACAAAATGTGCTTATTATTAGAGCATTACTCCTCCCCTGCCTCTTCCTTCTCTTTGGATTTCCCCTCATCTGCAATATGAAATCCCTCAATCTTGCGTGAAACCTCATCCGCAGTTACCTTCACCTTCTCAATTGATCCATTTGCAGGTAAAGCCTCCGAGTCTTCCTGAGTCAATGGACCTGTCTGCCATATTCTGATGGTTCCGTCCTCAGATCCTGAGGCATATGATTCTCCTCCGGGAGAGAAACGGACACAGTGGACAGGACCATGGTGGCCCTTGTTGCATGCTGCCATTCAAATAGATCATCAAAAGATTTATATACATAACACAAGAAGGTTAAGAAAACTAATGGTCAGTAACTCACCAATCTCACTGCCTGTATGGAAATCAAACACACGAACCCACATGTCTTCTCCTCCAGCAGCAAACTTGTTCCCATACTTTGGCTCCAAGGATGCAGATTCCACCGTACAAGGCATGTCATAGCTCTTTACTAATCCATAGCTGAAAAACAAAGGTAACATCATGTACCCATTACACATATTTTCATGAAAAGATGTCAACAACACCTGAACTTACTAATTAGCATCCCAGAACTTCACACTAGAACCATCAGCAGTTGTAATATAACGGCCATCCTGACTCACTTCTGCACTTGTAACAGATGACTTGGTTTCAAGTGTCTGTACTATTTTACCACTTCTTACATCCCATAGCCTGTCAAATCAGCTAGATTCAGTGCAAAATACAGCAGTGTTGCTAGATTTATAAGTTAAAACAAGAAAAAAAAAAAATTAAAACCACATCTTCAAAATCAAATGGGTGGTAAATGGGCATGTACCTGACTCCACCCATATCAGTACAAGAACTCAATATTGTCTGGTCACTATGAAGCCATGCAACAGTTCTCACTGAACCAGGAGATTTATCAACTTCCCTGGGTGGTGCATCAGGTCGATTCAAATCATAAATTCGGAGAATTTTCTCAACTCCTCCAGTGAGCAAAAGGTGTGTATCCTGATCCAAAGTATACAAATAACACATCAATGCATATGAAAACAAAGCACTTAAAGGCAAGACCCAGATCTTGAACACTTGATGATATCCCTGATGATATCCCCAAATTCAAATTATCTATAATATTAAGTAAAGGCATTCAGGAACAGAATTTTAACTACACATAACCTATTTCGACATGACAAGATTGGATTTGACAAAAATCACCGTAGAATATCCATTTGAAATTTGGAAAAGTAGATCTTTGAAACTAGGAATGGAAGTAATGATACCATCCGTCTAAATATAATATTGGTATTTAGATTTAATAAACTATTGTGTGTTGATGCTTCAAAAATCATTATCCAATCTCCCTTTTTTATGATTCATTTATGTCCATTTAGTTTTATCATTTTGTAAATTATAACCAGTGCATCATTTCTCCTTATACAGAAAAGTATATCAACATAAACAGTAATCAATATGAAAATAATGACGTCACCAAGCCTACCTCAGAAAAAGCACATGCTCGAACAATATGTTTATGCTCAAAAGAATGCAACTCATCTCCTGTTAATGCATCCCAGACTTTCCTGCATGAGGAACAAAGATGATATGTAAATGTTTAATAAATCCGCAACAATCTCTACAACATAGTGTAAAGCCAGAAACTGTTGGGTCTAAATCGCACTGCAAATAGCAAGCACCGATAAAAAAATAAAAGAAAAAGCACAAATGCTTTGACTCACACATATAACTAAAAGACAAGATATAATAATTATTCGCCTATATACAATCATTAACTTGCCAAGACAAGAACAAGAAATCTAGCAGCTAGCACAATGATTAACATAACTGTCTCAATCTATGATCAAGTTTCTAAGGTAATAAATAGCTAACAACTTATGAAAAACAAATACTCCCTCCGTTTCATAATAACTGTCACTTTCACTTTTTTGGTTCACTGAAAAACTAATGTATGTAGACTTTGGCATTGACTAAATATATTAATTTTTCAATGAACCAAAAAAGTGAAAGTGACAGTTATTATGAAACGGAGGGAGTGTAACATTTTGTCATGTAAACATCTTGGACTAACGTCTCTACTGGATCTCATATGACACATCAACTATATATATTTGGGGTTCAATTTTCTATCTTCATAAAGCTCAACTATACGAGTGAAATCCAGTATCAACTAGCATATTTAGAATTTGAAAAGATAAAACGAACCCAACATTGGCTTTTCAAATCTTAAACAATGATAAAGTTGGTAACATTTATATATATGATATTACGAATTAATAAATCTTTATTTCTTTCAATCTTCAATTTCATTCATATGTATGTTACGTATATGTTTGTGTCTGTGCGTCATAACAGTGTGCACTGGCAAGAAGGCGAATGCAGAAAAGGGGGAACAATCAGTCCCTTTTTGTTCAACTAAATAGGATGTAACTAATGTGCACTGAATCAAATTTAACAATCAGTTCCTTTTTGTTCATGCAGGTTGAGCTTAAAAGAAACCATCTATAGGCACACCAAAATGTAAACGAGCAGTGACTAAGCTTAATAACGAACAAGCTTAACAATAACATACGTTGAAAAATCAGCAGAAGCAGTAGCAGCACGCAACGCATTAGTATCCAAGCAGCAACTCCACACCGCACCTTTGTGCCCTTCAAATGTTCCAATCCAATCCCCAGTCTCTCCATTCCTGAGCATAGGACTAGAATCTGAAAAACACAGGCAAAGCACACATATCATCACATCATCATCATCATCCATACACGACAAAATCAACATTGACAATAATTAATAATATCAACACACTCCAAAAAAAAGGTAGAGAAATCAGGAAACATAACAATCCGTTCATTCAGCTACACTAATACGGATTTCACAAGTCAGATCCATAAATTACAACTTAATTTACACACACGAGATCATTTCTAAACAATTTACGATAAATCATTGAATACAATGAATTTAACGGGAAGGTGATGGTGGAAGAGAGTGAGAGAGAGTGTGTACCCTTGCTTGCACTGATGAGAAAGAATCCATCGGGAGTTACAGGACTGTAGAAGAGATCAACCACCGGGCGAGAGTGACCATGGCAAACAAGAGGAACCGCAACCTTTTTCTTATCCATTCTCCCAAAAACGATTTAATATACCACTACCTGAACCCTACTCTGTGACGAAGATCCAAACACACCAATAAAAAATAAAATCCACGCGGTTCTTGCCGCGCCTCTTTTTTTTCCTTTTGGTTTAACTCCAATTGCAACAATAGAATATTAGATTATAGAAACCCTAAATCTACGATTCGAAAAGGAAGGGGGCAATCAGTGTAGAACAATTAATTCCAACGAAAGCGCTATATATTGATCAAAGAAGTGAAGTAATTCTGGTGTATTATGAATTCAGTGAGAGTATATTAAACTGAGATAGCATAACATTGGACACAGCCGCCTCATAAGAATTCCGAACCCTGTGAGCTGAGAAAAGATGGAAACAGAGAAACTTTGGATCCAAAAAGGAAGAAAGCAAAACCGAATTGTAACGAAATTATGATAAACAAATTGATAGTAAATACAATCTATGAAAATTAATTTTAAAAAATAAAAAGATAAGGGGAGGGGAGCGGAAGCGGAAGAGTGCAGGCAGGGTTTGTCCAGGAAGGCAGTAGGCACGAGGCGAGGGAGAAATGGGTGCGGATCTGCCTTCTTGTAGTGCTTCGAGAACGGGGAATGGATGAAGAGGATCAATGAAATGTGGACCCCACCGCCTCCCCAAGACACAAGGAGTTCGTTCATTAAAGACCTAAGCTAATTAGCTAACATAATAAGGGTAAAACCGTAAGTAAAACATTTGCTTGGGTTAGCAAGCTAAATCAGAACCCTTTTTTTTTATTGGGCAACCAAACTCAAAAGTGGTTGAATCAATTCGGTCAAATCAACTGGTGCCCAATATACACAAGAATATCTTTTCTATCTTCAGTAATTTATTGACGGACGAATAAATTTTTAATAAAATTTAAATTCAGGATGAATTAATTATTGGACCATCGAATTAGAGAATATGATAAAAATAAAAAAGAAAAAGTATAGGTGACAATAAAAATTTTTTATTTTTAATATTAAAGTAGTAATGGTATTTTTTTAAAATGTGGATTGTTGGAGTATTATTCTTTTTTAGAGGTATACAAATCGGACCGTCTAATTTATGTTAAAAAAAATTAAAAAATTTGAGATACAGAAATCAGATCCTCCAATTTGTATACTCTCTACAATTTTGAAAAACACAAAATTAAAATATTAAGGAATATCACTACTTTTGCTTCTATAACAAAAAAAATAGTCGAACAACAATACTGGTGAACAATACGAATAATGAGGTTAAAAAAGTAAATTAATCCTAAATTTAATTAATGATTTGATTAATTTAATTATAATAATAACTATTTTTTAAATTTTAAAAAATCAAGTTTTGCAATATTGATCAGTTACACGTTTTCTCTCCTCTCAGCTCTCACCATATTTTCTCTCACTCTCGGTGGACCTTCCACACAACAAAGCCAGCCATCGCTGCACACCCACAGCCAACGCCGCCTCCCTTTGCACCAACGTCCAACCAGCCCCCCAAGCCACGCAAATTTTTTTTCCCACAGCCCACAACCCGCGCACCGTGCAGCCCCCTGTAGGTCACCGTGTTCACGCACTGTGCAGGCCCTGCAGCCCACGGCGTCCACCATCGCCGCCTCATCATCTCTGACTAATCCGCCTTAATACACGGGAGAGTTGCGGCTGCTGTTTCATACGTACGTGACCTCTCACAGCCATTTCAATGGAGGCCAATTCTGTTGAACCTATTTGTCTCGCACCAGCTTCTTTCACTGACGACATTACCACGCATTCAATCGACAACTTTCTCAATTCGTTCGACGGGGAAGGTGAACAGTCTAACAAGATAGCCAATGTATGTTGGTTCTTTCGGACGTATGTTTATTTTCATATAAATTAGATGGTTATTATAAACTCAACATTCTTAACCCATAATGATATTCTTTTACAAAACTTTGGATGGTGTTCTTGTCCGTCCATGTAGTAATTAGTGATGTAATATATAATTAGATGCTCCCCTACAAAAATTGTTTCAATTTTTTCTATTTAAAAAGAATTACATTTTTAGAATGGTGGGATGTCGGAATACTACGTACTAGTCAGTAGTTACTACTTACTAGCTTTAGCTTGCTTGCTTGTTAGGTTTTTATAACTTGTTACAATGAACCATACTTCAAGTTCTAAAGAAGATGAAGATGGAAATTTATTTACTGGAGCTGATAAATTGTTACATTACCTTTTTAATATGTTACCCTGAAATGTTTTTAATATATGTTTAGTGTTAAATGAGAAAATTATGCCCATGGTTGCGATTAGAATGTTAAGAATCCCCACCCGTATGCTCCCATTCCATGCATGCACTAACAAATGTGGCTAATAATGAGACTTTTCACAGCATAGTAGAAGACTCTCTTTTAGTTTGTGTAGTTATATTTTATATGTAGTGAACTTATGCATTCTCTATATAAATAATTAATATAAGCCTAACTAGTTAGGTGGCACTTTGTATGAGTATATGTCTCATTGTTATGATTTCTTTTAATTCATGTATAGTAATAAATTTTATTATGATATTTTTAGATAGAGTATTAATAAAATCTATTTAGTTGATATTTTATTATAGAATCTATTTAGTTTGTGTATGTTTGATTGTAGGCCATATAATGTACGGACATTACTGAGTTGGGATGTAATGACACGGATCTTGTTGTTGAGGTTTGAACTCTAGTTTGTTGTTTTTTTCATTAACCACATGTTTGAAATAATCATTTATCGTCGTGTTCATCGAATGATGTTTGTTTTGAACTAATTCGCAGTTACCAGATCATAGTTGCCTTGCTCAAGATGAAATACCAAGAGTTGGGATGCGATTTGAGCATTTGAAGCTGGCCCAGGATTTTTATGCGAGCTATGCAAAGAAAGTTAGCTTCATAAGTAAGATACAGGCCACAAATTTTGACAGTATAACAAAGCAACCAATCAACCAATCTATTCATTGCAATCGGGAAGGTTTTTACAGGTCTCGTGTCAAAGTACTAACACGGAAAGACACGATTGCAGCTGTGGGGTGTAGAGCAAGAATATATGCAAAGTTTGACAGAAAAAAGTAAGATTAGGTCTTGTTGAAGGTTGAACTAACACCCGCACCCGTGTTCAACTAAAAAGGTGGTGCACTACCACGAGAATAAGAAGTTGACAATGCATGTAAAGTGTGTCATTGAGGTTAATGATGAGGCGGACATTCGATCCAACAAGACCTTTCTAGCATTGGCTAATGAAGTTGGTGGGCCTTCGAACCTGGACTTCTCAGAGAAGGACGTCAGGAATTACATTTCATCAAGACTCCAATCCACAATGTCATTGTAGATGTCAAGGAGATGCTGAATTACTTTATGCGAATGAAGGAGTTAAATCCAAACTTCTTTTACGCAGTGAATGTGGATGGCGATTATAAGTTTACGAGTGCAATTTGGGTGGATGCAAGGTGTAAGGTGTCTTATGAATACAATGGAGACGTGGTGTCATTTGATACCACATATAGCACAAACCGGTAAAATGTATTTTCATTCACATTATTTAATTATTTTGTTATTTTGTATTAGTTGGATGTTTCTAAATGTGGTTGTTCTTCCTTTAGTCATGGATTGCCGTTCACCATTTTCATCGGTGTGAACCACTATGGTAAGTCTACTTTGCTAGGCTTTGCTCTACTAGACAGCGAGGAGATCTCGAGTTTTGAGTGGGTGTTCACACAATGGCTGTAATGCATGAAAACTACACTGCAGGGCATCATCACAAACCAAGGCAAGTATGTGTTTGGTGCAATTAATAAGGTCCTCCCCAATACACACTACCGTTGGTGCATATGGCATATAACAAAAAAGATACAGAATAAGCTTGGAGGTTATGCTAGGTTCAGAGAGTTGAATGCTGAGTTAAATCACATTATATGAAACTCTAGGTCGGTTGAGGATTTCGAGGATCATTGGGCTGAGTTCATCGATGAGTTCAACCTACATCACAACAGATAGCTATCAGGTTCGTGTCTTTTAAGTAAAATCATGTGTCGTAAGTGCTTAGATGTTGTAGTGTTCTTGTATTCTGTTCTGAGAATATGTTCCTTATGCATGGTTTTGTTTTTGGTGATTTTTTTTATAGATCTGTTTGAGGAACGACACATGTGGGTGCCGATCTTTTTCAGGGGTCAATTCTGAGCTTCCATGAGGAGTACGCAGAGGAGTAAGGGTACGCATTCATTCTTTGGTGGATTCTTAAATTGCAAGACTAGCTTAGTCCAGTTCGTCCACAAGTTTGACAATGTGCTAGGAATCAAGGAGCAGAAGGAACTGGAGGATGATGTTGCAGACTCGAGAGGTATAATCCCATGTGCAACTAGATCAGCCATTAAGAGACAATTTCAATAAGAGTATACCAACGATATGTTTAAGGATGTCCAAACGGAGTTTGGCAAGATGGCTGATTGCAATATTTGTGTCGTTTATGAATAGGGTGACTCGGCTTAGGTAAAGGTGGAAGAGGAAATACTAGTCTATAAGACGACCTGGTATGTTACGTACGACGTCTATTTTGACCATTCCACTCACGCGGTTCGATGTGATTGCAACTTGTTCGAGAGTGCAGATATATTGTGTTGCCACTGTCTTGTAGTACTTTCATCTTACAAAGTGAATGAGGTGTCTTCCTGCTATGTTCTGTTGGAGCAAGAACATAAAGTGCAAGCACACCTACATTAAGAGTAGCCATGACGTTAGCCATTCAGATGAAAGCCACAACATATTCAGAGGGTTCTGTGCATATTTCTACAACGTTGTGCAAGATTTTATGGATTGTGACGATGAAGTAGACATGTTGCATTACTGCTCTGGATGATGTAAGGGCCAAGCAAGTAGATTACCGTGGCAGGATGCGAAATAAGACCGTCGCTAATGCACACAATAGCATCGCCACAAAGACTTCATCCGTGGTGGACACAGAGGACATTCGGGGTCCATCAAAGGTAACCACAAAGAGTCGTCTAAAAGGTAAAAGGCTCGGATATAAGTTGGATAAATCGATTAGGAAATCCATGCAGAGAAAGCGGAAGAGTTCATGTAAGGTATATATCAGAATTAAATTAAAAGTTCACCTTTACTATATGTTTGATTATGTCGATAGTGACTTATTTTTGTTTGAGTTTGTTTCTTTCAAGATAATCGTGTAGAATCTGGTGGGAAATATAGATTTGGATGCTCCCACTCGGCAGATTGCTCAGCAAGGAGTTGGTGGATTTATGTCCCTATTAAAATCATTTGACAATACCTAGAGTGTTGAGGATACAGAATCTTTTATGTTATATTAGAGGTCCCTTTTGTTAGGTGTTACAACTCAATATATATGTTTGATGGTTATTTTTTTGTTTGTGTTGTCTATGGTAAAAAAATTTTGAAATTGGTATTCTGTGGCCTTAGCTTCTTGCTACGTGCACGTGGCCGGCGTTTTTATATTTTTTATGTGGTTTGATTGGTTGTAGAATAATGTTTAAATGAATACATGCTGTATAACTTTGATGTTCTATTCAGTAGGTTATCGGATGGTTAATTTAATTGGTCTCTGGATGGTTATTTGAAACAATCTCGATGTATTGTATGTGAGTACTTACAAGTAGTAATGTCTGGATGGTCGTTTTAGTAGGTAATTTGATGGTTATTTTTATTGGTATTCGGATGGTTATTTGTAACATGCTTGAGATATTGTGTGTTACTAGTAACAAGTAGTATAACCTGGATGTTCAATTCAGTATGTTAGCAGATAGTTATTTCTATTGGTTCTTGAAAGATTATTTGTAATATGATTGGGATTGTGTGTGTGATCAATTACGAGTGACATGGGCTAGATTTTCGATTTAATATGGTAACGAGTGGTTATTTTTATAGTGTCTGGATTATTATTTCTAATAGGCTTAGCATTGTGTGTGTGATTATTTACATGTAGTATAAGGTAAAATGGTAAATGTTCGATTCAATAAGTTAAATGATGGTTATTTCTATTGGTATCTGAATGGTTATTTCTAACAGGATTAGCATATTGTGTTTTATTAGTTACAAGTATTATAATTTGGATGTTCGATTCAATAGGTTAGCAAATGGTTATTTCTATTGGTGCCCCGATGGTTATTTCTAATAAGCCTAGCATAGTTTGTGTGATTTAGCTACAAGTAGTATAAGGTGGATGTTCGATTTAATAGGTTAGCAGATGGTTATTTCTATTATTTGTTGTAATTCAACATGTATGTGGATGGATACTCTTATTACCTGTGTTGTTCTTTACTATTAGCTTTTAGGTAGCGTTAACATCATGCAAGAAAATCAGAGGATTTGAGAAACTAATAAACCATATAAATGTTATTTGCTATGAAAATTTACCCTGTCTGTTGTAACAAAACTCCACCCCAAAGACACAAAAACAATCTGACAAAAAATGAATGTCTGGTTTGAAAATTAAGTACATCTATTGCTTTCTCCTTTTTCGGTTCTTCCTTACAAGTAATCCTCTCACTCTTTTCATCAATGTCCTTGTGCTTAGTGCTGTATATGGTGATTTAACCACTTTTTTCTGGTTTATTTGATGGTTGCGACGTACATGTCCATCATTTTGTTCCAACAAAGATCGCACCTATTCAATTGATTCATTATGTGCTCCCATGACAATATCCAACATCAGCTCCTGACTCATTGACAGAAGCATTTCCTGTATGGTGTTTACAACGTCAACGCGTCATTCAATGTGTCAAAGTAACATGAAATGGTAATAACAAATTAGAAAGAGACCGACCGGTTAACTTACATCCTTCCATTCATCTAAGTTACAATCTTCAGTCCATGTCTCCATGAATTTAATGGCATAGATGCCACAATCTCAACTACATAATCAAGTAAAAATGATGTTATCACTAAAATATCAATGTTAAAGCCACTACTAATGGGTACATTTGTTGGGTTTGTTGCTTGGTACTACTTACCAGTTTGGTTGCATGGGGACTTTGGCATATGCACACCTTGGGCCGTTCGTACTTCAGTCATATGTCGGGATGCCTACTTTAGCCATGTCTTCAATTAGCCGTCCCTATAAACCACTCAGTAATATCTCTTCAGCATATGTTTTATGTGATTTGTGTATTCATAAATAACGCTTAAGGGGTGTTTTAACTTACCGCATATGCTTCTAGTTTCCTCCGTGCATCGACAGGTGCCTCATCACGAATACTATCGATTACTAACACTCCTTTTTTTGCCACGTCAAATGCATACAGCCACCAATATCCTTTTGAACACATTAGAATAAACCATTGCAACAAGAATTCATGAATAACAACAGGGTCAAATATTACTCGCATGATGTACCATGCATGACAAGCAGATCAAATCCTTCACAATTGAAACAATCATCCCCATTCACGGGAACCAATAGAAGATACAACTGCCATTCCAATTATAATGAATATTATTCAATAAGTCAGTGACGAAAACACATGAGGAATTGTCTAACATATTCAACTAACACCTAGCAAAGTATGCAGAATAATTCACACGGACAAATACGTTCTTGTCTAAATATGCTATACTATGCAAGACATAAAATACAACAATGTCTCACCCATTTTCTTTTGGCTGCGTCTACTTTCTTAAAGAATCTGGTATCCTCTCCAAAATTTGAACCAAAGCCTTCATACACCGGAACTGGCCCGCTATGGAATGAATCGAGGTTATGCTATCGTATCACTGTTTCCTGTTGTTAGAGCATCAGTCAATTATAAAGTGTCAACATTAAGATGCAAAAAAAAAGTATATTATTCATACCAATATTCCCGGACACACACAGTATAAATCACGTTTGAATCTCACGGACAATGCATTATTGAATGTATAACACATCCATTGAATGATCTGCGATGTAAAATTAAGAAGCACGATATAAAGTGTACGAAGAACACAATGAGTGAAATTAGAACATGTAGATTAATCACTTACATTGTTGTTGATCCAACCACGTGCTTTCACTGACCATAGATCCTTCCTCAACAGCCGAAGATGCGGCCTACCTTCGTAGGTTGCCAACGGCGCCTCTTTGTTGAAGGAAGAGTTCAGAATCCAACCTCGAACTATGTCCTCCTTATCCTCTCCTAACTTGACATCCTTAAGACTTGGATGTACTGCTATGATAGGGGTTGTGGTCGGTGACTTCTCAAGCTGTGTCAAGCCAAGCGAAAAGCTAAGCATTCTAAGACTCGGGATCTGACAGCGTGACTTCTTCGACATAACGGTCTTCAGGGGTTCCATGTTTATTGGCTTGGTGTACCTACTCTGTTCAACTTTTAACAATATTTCCTCCATTTCTAGACACTGTACAAAGTTCAAGTCAAAGTCTTTGCATCGAAAGCAACAAAGTTAGATAACACAGTTAGTACTCAGATTGAAATCACATGATGATCAAGATACGGCCAATTTATATCTACAACAGATGTTAACTGATAGAATTTGCCTGTCAAAATCGTATTCAGTAATTTGCACAAGTGCTGTAGAAAGTATAATTGGATCCAATTGCTATGCATCTGATGGTTTGGCATCTTTATTTAGCTGCTCTCCAGGCGGGTTTGAGTTATCTTGAAATAGCTGACGCCTTCTTTGAGCAATTGGCACGTTATCGTCATCGTCGGAGTTGGCAACAACTACAGGTCTCTCCTTGCGCCTCAGGGCAACACGTGCTGTACTACTATCTTTACTGGATTTTTCTCTGACGACGGGCATCTTTCTTCGCGTGCCTATCTTACTTTCCTGGGTATGGAATGTCGACCGGGTTATCAGGTTATTAGAAAGAAACAACTATGTTATAAACTCCGCATACAAATCAACGACCACAATAGAAAATTCAATTCATAAAAAGGCTATCTTGGTTCCTAGATGAACCTATACATCACTATGTCAATATCCATTCCAAATACAATTAGATTTAAACATCCAGTACATCTAACACGGCATAAAAAAATATTCGGCACCCAACCCCAACAACATTTACATAAAATCAGAGTAATTAATTCATGAGGCCTACCTATATCTACAAGAATATGAACTCACCTCTTGTGCCGCTGTATGCTTTCAGGAAGTTTTGATTCAAATGGCCTCGATGGCATTTGTGCTGGTTTCTAACGGTCTCCGCTTGTAACAAATCCCTCCTTGCATTCCTGTGTACATTCAGCGAAAAATTCATATAACAATTTTACTGAGTTTGACATACAATTACACTAATGTTAAACCTAGAAATCTTCCAAACGCTATAGGAGCATGCCTCCAGTTGTGCAATTACTAATAAACACTTTAAACTAGCATATGATCTAACCGCCTATGTCTTTAATATTGTACGTACTTTACATTCCAACAGACACATTACCTTGTGAACCGGTCTAGTCCTGCATTCTCTCTTTCCGCTCTTTTTTTATGTGGATTCTACACCCTTCATCCTGATTCGAAATTTGGGTTCCTCGCAAACTTTTGCTCTATTTCCAATGCAACCCTAATATGGAAAGGTCAACTGAGGTTACAAAGTAATCATCCGAAATCCCATGTTGGAAAATTCTAACTGTTTTAATTGGATTAGAATATAAAAGAGAATAAATTGTCTAGCTTAGTACCTCATCAATGACATTACTTGCCTTTTTTTAAGTTCTGAGGCAGTCCATGCAGTCACCCATGGCTCTGGTTCTCGACAGTGCTCTAGTGGACCATGCCTCAAACGCTGAAAGTACAACAATTTGATGGAAAGGTTGAACGGTTAATTAGTTCAACATAACCGCAAGTAGGATAAATAAATAGTTTAACAATTAAACTTACCATCAGGGCAAACATGCAGCCACCACAAATTTCAAGCTTCTTATTTTGGTGTTTTCTATCGCTTTTTCTAACCACTTGAATGTCTTATGTGCCTAGTTGAATTTGATAGGATTTGAGACATCCATAATCGGAGGTATGTGCCACGGAGAAATGGTTTATTGACTGGTTGGGCATAGGAACATCTTTAAAACCACCAATATGAAGTGCCTCCTAAAATTCATCCTATTCGCTTCTGTGTCCATAGGGCAGGCATAAACAAAGTCGCGCAGCTGGGTGGTTATTTTCTTTTTAAATTGCACTTTGATTTCCAGGTGGGCGGAATTTTTTTTGTCTATTTTCGGAATGTAAACACCTACATTTCAGAGTAAAACAAGTATCTAGAATAAATTTTACAAAAACTAAGAGTAAACCCATTGAACCATATATGACAAAAAAATCAAAAGGAAACAACAACATCTTACCACCGGAGTATATCCCTAACGCCCTCACTATCAACTCAACATTAACGCAGATGTTCTTGACATCCACTATAAGTGTGTCTGTCTCCACATCATATGCCTTGGCCAATTGAATCATTATCCTCTGCTTCATTCCCCAGTGAGGAATCTTCTTCACAAATCTGAACCCAATTGCGTCAATCTCAGCTAGCTTCGCATCGGCATTAATTTCTTCCAAGTGGGTAATCATCCCATTGATGTAGCATATAGAACATTGCGTCTCTACTAATTTCTATTAAGAAATAAAATACTAGTTATAAAAAAATAGAATCAAGACTGAGTAATAACAAAACACAAATTACCTTTTTCCGCATCTTAATGCTATTCAGCAACTGAAACTCAGAGCAGGTTCTTGCCTGTCAAGAAACATTCAATCATAAGTCTTAACACCAATGACACATAATCATAGGACTATAATTGCAAACCCAACCATCAATCTGAAGAGCTCGACACACACAGCAGCATGGTACTAAAAGGAGTAACCAATAAATATGTTGCCATCAGCAATTATGCTACCGTAATATTTGCACCCAAATTAATTCATATCTAGTTAAGCCACCACAAAAAGCCTTCTCCTTTTGGTTTGATGGTTTCTTACAAAATTAAACATCCCTAATGTATAGAATTTCAAAGTCAATCACATGAACCAGATATACATAAACAAAAGAATTCTAAAATATCATTCATCGAACTCCAACAAATTCCATACTATTCGCTTTAATCCAAGCATCCATGCACCATGATATTACTAACTGTGTTGTAATTTCAAAAAAATGGAAATCAATGGCAGAACAAAAACAGTAGTGCGTAATGCGAGTAAACAGGCAAAGAACCAAAAATCAGGTGTAAAAAGGTTCTTGGAAAGGAAGCAGTCAAAATTGAACTTCCGATGATGAAAGAAACCAAAACAAGTAATAATAAAAATTGCTTAATAGGTACTAGAAATTAGTAATAATAAAAATTGCTTCATAAATGCTTTAGATCATTTTACAACCCTAAATTTTTAATATTTATCTAGTATAATTGTCCCCTCTCATGTATTAAAAATATCACACACTTAAAAACATTATTTCTACATAAATACGTATTATTTTTAAAATTTTAATATGTGTCTTTAAAACATTCATGATCCAGAATAATAAAGTCATAGTTCACTAACTCATAGCATTACTATTTTGCAATATTTTTGTCTGATAAGACGTGAAAAGGCACTTCAAAGTTCTTCGCTATCTAATTTTGTGGATCTTGCAATTATTGATTACACATGTAACCATAAACATAGTTCCTTGCCTACTTTTCTTATCTTGAATTAAAGTCATTAAGTTTTCTAAAATATACCACTTGTGACAATAAAAAAGGAGAAAAAAAGAAAGAAAATAAAGGTAATTTGTTTCATTGAGCTGTTGGGGGAGAATAATCACCAAATCATTAATGAAAGAAATAATAAGTGATGTTGGTTATGCATTTGACCAAATAATTTACAAATTCTATGCAACGTTCTGTTGACTTTGATCTGATGCGTCAAAAGGACTATTCTTATTGATTTATTAATTGTTTTTAAAATCTAAAGCGACTATGTTTAGAATGTACCAAAAAAAGGATTGCGATGGTAGATGAAGATGGTCATCAGAATGGAAACAAAGACTTTAGGTAATCAAACTCAATAGCCAAACTACTTTCCTTTACATCCTATCCAATCAAATGCATCAACATCTTCTTATATAGCAAGTAGACATGTGAGGAAAAAGTATATTACACTTTTAGCCGAGATTAAAAACTTAAAAGTGTTGTCACTTTATACTTGCACTTTTTCCTTAAACAAACAAACATGATACCAATTAAACCCTATTTCTTCAAAATCAAAGATGCCTAATTAGTAAATTGAACAGTTATTCACACGTGACACCCTGTTAGGTGAGCTAACGGTTATTCACTAGACTCAACCAAATTTCAAACACTTGTGAAAAATTTCAACCATCCATTTACATAGAGAAATAACCATCCGACTTACAGTGAATAAACAACCCATAACGCAACAAATTTAAAGCACGTGCTTCACACCAATTGCTAACTTACTAATACACGGAGACAAAATAAACCCAAATTCAGTCAACCACTAAAAAATAAGATGAGAAAAATAGGCTTATAAATAATATTAACCAGTCATTGTTCTTTTCATTTTCCTTATGTTAACAAACACTTCCAGAAGTCAAACAGACCCAACAATGCCCACAAGCAGCAAAACAGTTCAATGCAACCATAACAAAAAAAATACTATGAACATCTAATCAGTGAAGGAATAACTAGTCGTGGACTTACCTTCGATGCGGGCGAACATGCACATACGACGGTTGCTCTGGGTTTGTCGGCGAAAGACCACAGGCGACGCGAACATGTTGGGACTTCAAGCTCAGGAGCTGGCCATTAGAAGACGACGCGGGTTGCGGCTGGGTGAGGTCCACGCGACGGCGACGAGAGGCTACGACTACCGCTGCTCATCTACCCAATGGAGGCGCTCCGGAGGATGGTTGTTGTGGCGAAAAGCAGGCTGGACGACGACAAGCAATACAGACGGAGTGCCGGCTGTGAAAGGGTCTCCTTCGTGAACGCCGTTTCAATTAGGGGTAGGGGAAAAGTTTCTACTGTTAGGTAAAAAAAAAGGGGAGTGGGTGGGATGATTATGATGTTAGTAATTAGAATGATTAAAATTAGGATTTTGGTGAGGGGAGGAGGGTTACGGGTGCACTGTGTTATTAGTTTAATTGGGCCAATATTTAGGACCCGTTGTTCATATTATTCAAGATGGTTATTGTCTACCTAACACTCCCCAACCAAAAAATATGCACATGAATATGAATTTTAAATGTTAAACATAAAATCTAATAGATATCTTGTAGTCAATTATTTAAGAGAGATTCAATTTGATTAAACATGTTTTTTTTTGTTTGTAATATGTTTTTGGTAGTACATTTTAATCAAATTTCTTTTTATACTAGACTCAAAATATATAACTTTTATTTTAGGTATGGACTCAATATAACTTGAACTTGCTAACAAAAAGGTTCCTGTTCAGATTTATAATTTAACCAGGGCAATCTAATACCTAGAATTTTATGCTTATAGGAATTAATTATTTTGTGTGATAAATTTTTCTCTTGTGCTAAACCTAAAGGGCCATCTTGATTTAAATAATACACTCATAGATAGATCTTATATCTTCAAGGTCCAATTTATCAATGGGCTAGGTCCAACTAAATTGTGTGTAACCTATTACTTTTAAAACTTCATTGAAAAAAGGAATTCTAACAAAAATCAGAGGCTTCAAGTTGGTTAGAGGTGAGGTGACATTGAAACTTGCTCCACTAAAAAATATTCGAAGATGTGTCAAGAGATTTCATAAGAAATCAAAATAAAAGAAAATTAGTAACACTAAGCTAATTGGCCTTCATCCCAACAATTTGAAGAATGAAGTTGAAGATGGACACCAGCGTTGAAGAAGCAGACTTGTTGCATAGGAGTAAGAAGAAAATATGGAACGATGATGGTGGCTTTGGAGGAGATACGTCAAGGGTACCAAGACAGGAAGATTGGATGGTGGATAAAACTTCGTTCAAGCGCCTCCTTCTCTTTTTCGATTGCTGGTGATGACGAAGTAAGTGAATTTCCTCAATTCGGCCTCCATCGTTATTGGCGGTTCGGCAAGGTGTTTTACGTTCCAGGTCCCGAGCAGGTTGGTTATTCGGATGTAGTTTAGGAGGAGATTGGTCTAAATCAACAAGGGCATGGAATGGTTTGTTGTTGTTCGGATGAGTATATGAGAGATGTGATGATGGTTCTAAAAGATAGGTTTATTGAGGTTCAGGCCATGATATGAAGAGACTTTTCTGAGAAGATTCTAGAGTTGAGTGAATTTAGATTTTTAATTAATTTCAAGTTATTTTTTAGGTTTTAAAAAAGGTTAGTTGAATGATAAGTAAAATTGTTTGAAAAAAGTAAAATCAGGACGTTTTTTACAAATGCGTTAAAAGAATAAAAAACACAATTAATTTTTTTGAAGGGCATATTTTTTTTGTCTGGTTGACTATTTTTCTTTTAACACGTACATCAGGTCGGATTTAAACTCTCATTCACTATAAATAATAAATTAGAGTTTTTTTTAAATGTTCACTCATGTATATTATTGTACTTTTTTAGATAAAATTTTTAATATTTCTTATTTATATAAATTTTTTAATAATTTTTTATTAATACTTATCTTTTTATAAGATGTTATTTTTTAATTTAAATTTTATTAGAAAAGATATATTAAAATACATAAAGAGTACTAAAATATTATAACGTAAAGAGTACTAAATTTCAACAAATAAGTTTAAATTCTTTTCAAAAGAATTTGTAATCAAAGAGTGTTAGAATAATATAGTTTTGAATAATATAAATTTGTGTCTCTTTTAGTAATTTTTTAATATAATTATAAATAATATAATTCAAACAACATTCATTTTATTATAATTTATTTTTATACTCATTATGAAACATAAATTACTTTAACACTGATTCACTTTTTATCAAATTTGAGTTTGTAAAATCAATTATATAAAAAATCTTATTTGTAGATAATAATCCAAATACACATCTAGTATGCCTGATCCATTATAGACGTTGGAGTTGCTAAAATTAAAATAATTTATAATGTCCTAATTGTCTCAACTACTAAGTTTTATGGTTAGATATTGTAGTATAACACAACTGGATATAATATATGTCAATGAATTTGTTGTAAAAAAAATAATTAAATCGAATCAATTAGATGAAATAAATGACACAACTCATTTATGTAAATTATGCGTATGTCACACTAAATTTATTGTTAATCAAAATTATTATAGACTTAGTTTGAATTGACATTTTAGAGAATAATATTTTAATTTGTTAATTTGTTAGATTTCTTTAATAAAAAGTTATTTAATATTTAGAAATTGTTTTTAAAAATATATATATAAAAATTACTTCTAAATTTGTTGGATAGAACAAAAAAATATATTTTTTATAAAATTAAATTACATAACAAGACAAGATTAACACATAAAACAATAAAAATCATTCGTAATATTCTTAAACTTAATTACTTAATATGTTATTCCATACCTCTGTAATATAGTGTGCATGAGGTGTATTTCCAACAACAATTTTCTCCTTATTTGCCCTGAAAAAAATAGCGTGACTTGTTTTATCATATTTAAATTTTGTCTATTTCTTTGATTGATTATGCATTTATTAGTATTTTCATATCTCTACTGCTATGCCACTAATTTTATTGATTACTTGGCTTTTATTTCTTTATTTTGTGTTGTTCAAAATACTTGTAAAAATTACATATAATTTTCATATTATCTTATTTTACTTGAAATAAAATTATATGCCTTTAAAACTAATTTCTAAAAGTGTCAAGTAGGAAAAATTCAATTCAAATATAATAAATAATTGAAAAAAAAGAAATATTTCATTCCTCAATGTTGCATATCAACTCATTTATTTTATACAAAATAATCTAAATTTTAATTCACAAATTTTAACGAATTTTAAACTCGAAATGAAGTAAATAAAGTTAGATTATAAAAAATAAACAAAAAGCCCGCAAGTTCCATAAAGTAATTAATGGTGGTCCTTTGAGAGTAATTAAAATGCATGTTAGTGAGATGCTCATGATTTTAGTATGGAACTGAAGTGTTTGTTCAAGTTCGCCCAAGGACGATACTTAAAGAGGATGGTTTGTAGCTTGAGTGGTAGAATATGTGTAATTAATGCACCTGGATGATTAGCACCACCATCATATCGTAGCCTAGTCTAACTTGTCAGCTAAATGCCTCCAGTGACACTAGCAATGATGAAGTCTTGACAGTTGATATTTCCCAAAGTAAAACCTCATCACACCATTGTCTCACTCCATTTGGTGAAAGAATGACATTCACCAAGCCCCTCTTGAAGGGGCAAATCGTAGCATTTAATGCGCTGCAATAGTAAGTTGGAGTGGGTTTGATAGAAATTTGCTCTATGTAATGCATACGAAGAGGCGTGAAGTTGGAGTGGGTTTGATAGAAATTTGCTCCATGTAATGCATACGAAGAGGCGTGAAGGACTCATGTGAAAATTATGTTTCCATATGTTGGTAATGACCCTCAGGAGTTTTGGGTTTTCATAAATTTTGTAAATATAGTGTACCTAGAAAACTATTAGCTTAGAATAATCCACACCTAATTTATTTAGGTTTTATTAATTAATTTTAATAATTGAAATTATGTTTAATAATTATTAAATATTAAATAAAATAAATTCTTATTATTTTTTAAGCCTTGATAGAGCAAGGAAGGACTCTCCTTTTCTTTAATACAGGGGTTTGAACCAGGCCATGCTTTTTTTGGAAATTTTAGATTGGAAGCGGTTCGGTTGACCCGATTCCTAACGAGTTTAATCGGTTTTTATTGGTTCACTTTGTGTTTAACTGGTTCATTTTGGTTCTTTTCTTTGTATGAATCAACTATCGGACCGGACTGCTATTGGGTCCGATTCATCAATTTTCTGGTTGAATCATTCAGTTCGATCCGATTTAAACACCTATGATTATAAGTAATCCCTAATATCTCTTCCCACTTCTAGAAGAGAAATCTCCACAACCCTAGATAAATGGGTAGTTATTTACAATCAATAGTGGAACTACTCCAATCCTAGATAAATACCCTGACACTCTCTGGTATGCTTAAGATCTGAGACACTGTAAACCTGCTCATACCTATGCTATTTTTTTTAATTTGTTGTTGATAAGTCATGATTTTTTAGTTATAAATTACGATGAAAAAAGCATTGTGATTATATCGTAACATTTTTTCAACTATCGTTGGCTTGTCATCACTTGTTGAAAATCACAGTATGAGCATATTTCCTTTGCTTATGCAGTTACGAGTTTGGGGAAGCTTACCTGATTCGACGACCCCCATGTATGATTCGTACACCCCAACTTCGCCCTCTTCACGACCTCCTAAGATTCCAAGGTTTGGTGACATCGAAATTGCTGGGATAACTTCGTTGCCACCTCCAACACTCGACGTGCTAGTGGGGCACTGCAAGACTCCTAAATATAGGCGTCTGTTGATCCGAATATCAACTAGGGGTGGTCGGGCATGTGTCCCTGCGGCGACCCAAGAGTCACAAGTGTACCGCATACCACAGGCAAGTTGTTATCCTACTCATTTCAGTTTCGATACAAGCTTCATGTCTTCGGCAGACTAACCGAATCACCTAATTTTTTCTTCCAGCAATACAACATGTGGTTCAGGCCAACAGCTGACATGGGCCTGTGAATGGATGAATGTCGCTTAGCAACGTATATTTTTGGGAATAACAACGAGATGAGTTAAAGAGATTTACCAAGTCTCTTAGTTGGTTTCATGTATTATGGCATGCTGACTGTCACAACCCAGTTACTGACCGGACTCCTCTGTACACCGTTGTGTCTCGCAGCGCAACCGAGATGCTATTCAAGGACTACAAAATGAACCTCCCTCGTTATCACCTCTGTCGGTCAGCCCGACATGCCTCGACCTCCAATGCTCAGCCGAACGTTGTTGCCGCTGTTTTCGCGCCTCGTATCCGAACTGGCTTTGCTTTCTCCCATTCCTTCAAACCTCTTCTCACTAATGAAAACCACCATTCTCTTCTTCTTCTTTGGATCCAAACATGGTTAGCTTCTTCGATGATTTGAGTACCATGCATCACAATAATGCCGCTTTTGTCATGGCTAGTCTGCAAAACTATCTTTCACCATAGTAGTTGTTTCTTCTGTTTATTCTTTTTTTCTTCTTCTATTTTAATGGTCAATTTAAGATGGTAATTTTAGTAGATATACGTATGGCTATTTTAATTTTTATGTAGATGATTATTTTTATTGGATTGAGTATAAGTATGTATAATCAAAATTTGTCAAATGTTCAATCCATTAGGTTTGCAGATGATTAATTTTTATGATGGTTATTTTTACTAAGGGTGATTGGCGTGTGGCAAGCCAAGTACGTAGCGACGGTGAAATGAAATTATTATTGATGAAGGTGGAGTGGCCACCAGTTGAAAAAGAAGAGAGCATTTGAGTGAAATGCTTTAGTAAATGAGTAAATTAAGATTTTAGATGGTTATTATTTTAAAATAACAAACTTGATTTTTTAAAAAGTTTAAAATTTGAAATTTTATGTGAAATAACTGAATGAGAGGTTTTGAATTTATTATTTATCTATATTGAGCTAAATAACTAACCATTGTATGCAGCAAAAAGATTTTTTATTGACTCCCTAGCGGGATTCATAATTATAATGTCAAACACTCAAAAAATGTCTTTTTTGTATTATGCTAGAAATCAATTAAGCAAAGAAAAAAATGGCTATAATAAAAGATATTATTTGATCTATTAAATACATGATATTATCTCTATTGTTGCTTCCAGCATAAAAATAAAACTTTTAAGGCTTATGACAATAATTTCTTGTAAGAATGAATTATTTGAATAGATTAAATTTTACAACTCTAAAATAACATATTTTCAAAGACGGATTTTAAAAATGAATTAAATTTTTAAAACAAATAGTTGATTGTTGTGATCTTATTATTTTGTTGCGTAACAGAGTTCTGAATTTTCTATTTTTAAAATTAATAGAGGTGATTGTTATTGACTTATTATGCTTAAAAAATTGTCAATAAAAATTATATTTGTTAAGTAAATAAAGATAACTGCTATTGAGCCCGTGGCGGATCAAGAAATTTTATTGGAGAGGGACCAAATTAAATACAAAATATATTAAGAGTACAATATTCAACTGGTTTATTTAAAAAAATTTAATTATTTTTTAAAAAATTGTCTCTGTGAAAATGTGATTTTAAAATTTTTAAATCTAACTCATCCAAATTATTTATTCTTACAAAAAATCCTTTTGTTAAAATTTAAAAATTTTATTTTTATGCTAGAAACAACAATATATATAAATTAAAACTAAATTTAACATTATATTTAAAAAATATCACAAATTATTTTCATTACCTGTTGAAAGTGTTTAAAGATAGAATTTAAAGTTTATGTTCTGTGAATATAAAAGAACTATATGAGTATGATGAATCGTACATAGTCGTCCAAAGAAGTCTATTTGAATATGCTAAGGAAGAGCTCGATTAGTAAACTTTGTCAAAGTAAAGCTATAAGTGTAAAAAAAAAATTGAGCCTTCAATAATGATAAACTGTAGACACTCAATTTAAATGCCCCCATGTAGACACTCTCACTTTAGATGACCCCCTAGCTTACTAATCCACAAAAATTTTGCACTAATTTAATTGGAGTCTATATATGTTTAAATTAAGTTATGTATTCCATTTATTTGTAGGCCGAAAATAGTGTTCACATTAGTACTATAGATAACATGAAACAAAATTTTTATGATATTATCTAAGATAACATGAAACAAAATTTTTTTGTTATTATCTAATCTAAAATATTTCTTCTTGCTATTGTTGCCACTGTTTCTTGTTATTCATGGTAAAATACTTATCATTAATGTACATGATCTAATGGTGTTTCACTGCCATTAGGGTGTATAAAGAGGCATGCCATAAAGATGTTTGGTCATATAGTTTGGCAAAGCAATGATCTGCTCAAATATTGTCAAAATTTAGTTTCAAACCCTTGGCACATTGAGCCAGAAGCATTTAATGCTCCTGTAGTGGATTACCAAGGCAACAAATCATCATGATTACCCAAATTATTGGTCACATCAAATGGGTCTTATGTCTCTATAAAAGCAATGAAATTAAGTGAAAAAATGATCCCTATTTTGTCGATAAGGCTTTCCTTCCAAATATCTTTCTATTTCTATTGCACATCCTCCTCTGTAGTAGAAAGTCCAGCAACACAAATGGAAGCATCCAACTCTGCCGGGAACGATCCGAAGCAGCCCTGCCTGACGTCAGAGTAAGTAACCTCCGTGACATTGATAACCTTGCCTAAAAAAAGGGTGGCGGGAACATCCGCCGATGCGAGTTTCATATTTTTAATTTACTTGCCTAATTGGGTGATGGAACTGATCGTTGCATATGTATGGATCCAGGCTTCAACCTCCTCGCAACATGGACGAAGCCAACTGGAAAAATGATAACCATGACACGAACGCCTTGAATCTTGACCTAACCATGGACGTGGTAAGTTTGTATTTTCAGCTATCTCTATCACTGCCAACAGTTTTGTGACCCTGAGCAATCAAAACCAGTGCTCATGTGTGGCCTTTGTTTTTGTAGCCCCTCCTTAATGTGGCATCGTAGTCCGGCATTCTAGTTGAAGAGTTCATTCCGCCTTCTGCGTATAAGCACCCCCCCCACAAGCTCCGATCGAGGTCGGTTGTTGATCCGAAACCTTTGTTGCCCGAAAAGAAACGATTTTATTTTGATCTAAATTAATAAAATGAAGGCATGAACTTTTGAGATGTTACCCTTTCAGAGCATTGAAGCACGTTTGATGGTCATTGAGCAGTCGATTGCAATGCTTGATGTTCGGGCAGCCCAAACGGAAGCTCTCATTGTATATATCAAGATGATGCTATCCACTTTATGTAAGAAGGAGGAGACGTTTCAGATGATACCTACTCCTAAGGTTCAAGTCCAGGATAAAGCCATGGACAAGAAAATAGCACAGCCGCCTAACACTCCTGGATGTGTTGCCACCGCTGCTACGGTTGTTTTAAACAATAGCAATATTGGAGCACCTGGTCAGATGTTCACGCATCAGCTAACCAGTTCACAAAAAGGTAAGGGAATCTTGGGTGACCCCATCACAAACTTGAGCCTGGGTGTTGTTGCCCCAGATTCTTTGGGTTCAGAGGATGACCTCGTGCTGCTTGACCATCTTTCTTCAACACCCGTTATCTCCACTGGTGCAACACTAATCCCGATCGATGCACCAATAAGCCTTCACTGGTCGCGTGGGGTTCCGAAAATGTGGAACGAGTCCAAGGATGATCTACTAACACCATGCAATGCTACTGTACAGGTGAACTTTTCGAATTATGTTTTGCTAAGCATAGATATATTATCTCTAATCCTAGATAAGAAAATTTTGAGATTATGGCGTTGATCACAGATAGCAAGCTCACCGGTGATTGAAACATGATCCCCTGGCCAGGTATATGCAACTTTGTGTGGTGAGGTATCAAACCTGCGCCCATGAGCACTACGATTCTATTGTGTGCCAAGGGGTGTAAACCTCAAATCCAATGAAGAATCCTTTAAGGGCAAGTTACCCCATTGTAACGGCCGCACATGCTTGACTCCCCAAAAGAAGGCAACAAAAAAAAACCCAACACACACATCAACTTTTTATGAATTTTTTTCAAAGTGCAGATGGTATTATGGGACTTTGGTGATTTAAAAGATGCAAGTCAAACCCATTACTTATCAAAGTAAGGCCCCCTTTCTAATTTAATATAATTTAATAGCCCGCACTGTAACATATATTCCCCACACCCCTTTCCTTTTATGTCCATGATTTGAATTTTGACTTGGCCTAATTTTGATGACCATTCCTTGATGGCTCTGATTAAATCAAAACCCTTGGACTAGACGTGCGTTGGCCCACTTGGGAAATACCCATATACCATATTTTTAATGTGATGCCTCTAAATGTATCTGGGCTTTTCTTTGGGAAAGGAAAAACTATGGCCTATTTTATTGTTTGTATATATAAATAGACATAAATTATAACCTGACAAACCAAATAGACGTAAATTACCATAAAATAAATCACATCAGTAGAACGTTCGAAACTTAATTAGTTAAAGAGTAATAAGTATCTGTTGGCCCTTTAGTAAATAGCCGAATGAAAAAAAAAACAATTTTTTATTAATTTGTGTGAACCATGATTTTTTTTGGCACTATAGGCCAAATGTTATTCGGCCTAAATCAGTCCCTTTGCAATACCCCAACCCAGGAAGCCTTTTGAATCGGAGTCTCTTCAGTCGGGGTTCACCCTTCATTGATGCCTTGAACATAGATAACCCAATGAAAATTTTTTCCTGTTTGGCATCTGCATTCGGCGCTGGTTGCTAACAGAACACTGGTTGATCTTGTTTTTTTTTTTTGCAAAGAACAAGGGTTGGAGGGGATTTCGAAAGTAACACTCGGCTCTGTGATCTCTATGCCTCTTTTGAGCCAGATCCGAGACCTTAGAAGATGATGTGTTTGTCGAGCGCAGTGTGGGCTGCAACCGTCCTTGACGATGCGTCCATGGGCTCTACTCCCAAGACCCAATCCAACTCGGTGCCGCAGAGACGACCTCTGTTTTGGCGTGCTAGAAGGAAGGGTCATGGACGCATTCTGGCTCCGAACATGGAGAACCCGTTTTACCGCATCCTTAAGGCAAGTCATGTAACATTACCCCTGTGATTAACCCTGTGGATGATTGCATTTGACAATTGGGTTCAAACTCTTTATTATACAGATACACTGTGTATTTTCTATGCTAATCACTTCAAATGTTTTCAACGCAGAATTTTCCCATGTGGTTCAGGCCCACTACCGATATGAGTCTGACTAGGGATGAGAGCCACCTTGGGACGTATATATTTGCCAAAAATGAAGAAATGAGGTTACAATCTGCAAAACTGGAACACACTCAACAGTTGTTTCGGGTTTGATCATATATCTCCAGGATTCTAACTAAATCCCTGTTCATGTTTGTTGTCTTTCCAGGGAATCTGAGAACTTATTTAAGCATTACGAGCTAACCCTGCCTCGCGGAAAGTTCTTATCCCTTAAGCCCGAATGCATGCCCCCACTTTGATGCAATACCATTTGAACTTGACCTAATACTCTTCCCTAAATAACAGCAGTATTTGATTTAAAAATTTTACAGTTCAAAACTAAGACACTTGAAATATGTAGGTCGTCAACACTGTTTCAATGCTTTCCTCTCTTCAAGCCAAGGCAAACTCGGTGTGGCGTTGCTGATTCTTCCTGTCAACATTTGTCGTCGAGATCTTGTTCCAAACTCCGATGGAACATTTAGTTGAGAGCTATGCGAGACGCTGGATGCCACCAACTCAAGAACTTGAGCATGTAAGAAATATTCAACTTATCGTCACTCCATAATTGCTCCAAGTTTATCATTAACTCGTTACAGATCCGGCATTCACACACAATATGGATATATTTTAATTGATGTTTTATTTTGCTGCTCGCCTGAACAGGTCTTTGTACCCATTTGCGAGCCATCTGAGACTTGGTACATGCTATTGTTGGATGTAAAGAGACCTTCTATTTATGCTCTTGATGTTTGCACAAGCATGGAGTTCGTTCCTAGGCGTGAGCGCAACATGCGCCTTATAGTACGTAACCCACAAGGCATTTTGTACACAATAAATTTAATTATCGTGCAACTCTTTCTTCTGAATTTTATATGCTTGCCATGGTGATGGGAACTGTAGATGGCTGTCCTCAGAAACATTTTCAAACTTGAGCAGGATCTGCCCAACTTTAAACATGTTTCGCCAGATCCAAATACTTGGGGACGCATTGAATACCCCATGAGCATTCCTAGCAGGCTAAGCGCGTAAGTCATTCTATGATGTCTCCACAATTTTTCTCTCACATAATTAGTTTGTACACAATTTTTCAGACTTGATACAATCCAAAACCACACCCCACAAACCAAACTGTTGGGAACAGAACACCGTCATCGTTATAGGTTTCTGGAAATTAAGTTGGCCTTGGTGATATTACCACTTAACTATATATATATATCACAGGGTGATGAGGTCACATTTAGGATGAAAACAACAATCAGGATTCTCGCATCTGACTACAGTGAGCTTAAGGCTCTTGTGGACCTTAAGGCAAAGACGGTGTGGCGTAGTCTCCCGTTCCTTCCCTAATTACTACTCTATTTACATGCTTATATATAAATGAAATTGGGAACCATTTACAAGGCCCAAATATTTTGAAATTACTTGTTGCTGTTAAATATTGCTAATTCCAGGCTTTAGTATTTTTACTTTACTTGTATTATCCCGTTGGATATGCACCCACCCAGGTTGCAAATGGTCTAACTATGTATGCACCTGTTATAGTTAACTTACAAATGGTTTCTCTATGTATGAATCTGTATTAGTCAGTTTGCATGATCGGTTTTTCATTTCTCATAACGATTTTTTTTTAAAGTTGCATGTGTGGTGAGTGTTTTAATCAGGTTTTGCCCCCAAAGAGATTGTGCATTGCTCAGGATATATTGACACTCAATATACTGGTCAAGATATATTGCCACTACTCCATCATTTCTTTCTTGGTAACATGCTGCCCTATAGGAGCAAACTATGCATCACCTAACAAGACAAGATATTAATTATTACACACGGTGCTTTAAAAAAATTCTGTAAATTTGCCCACATGTTATAGGATGCTAACAAGCCAATGTAACAAAACAAAGTTGTTACAACAAGAGGATATTTCATAACAACCCAACATAGTCAAATAAAGTGTTCTTGCGATAGTTCAATTACACAACATGGTTGGTGGCTTGCCACTCACTAGGTAAACTTTAAAAATAATCTACTACACTTAGAGGAATAATTAAAGCCGTTACAAGTCTATCTATCTATGCTATCCTCTTAGGACATGAATTGGGGAAATGTGTTTGGAAGTTCAACCCTCAGTTTCCTCTTCCTCATGCCCAAACGCGTGGCATAAGTCAATAAATAGTTACGGGACAATATTGGCACTTACATAACTTGTAGCAAGTTTAGAGGCAAAAAAAGTCGAGTGCTCTTATCGAGTTGTCTGTGACGGTGTCGCCTGCACAAAGTAAAAAGAGGCAACTCGGGTTGTAAATAAAATGTTTCCAACTTAAATTCTAATGGATTTGAATTCCTTGTGGATCCAGATCTGACAAAAGAAATCACTCCTAATATTAATGAATCCTCCCAATATGATTAATTGATTTCACAGAAAACATATGCCTCTACCCCTAAGAGCTTGAATTTCCTATATTGACATTTATAGATTTATACATTTATGCTTCTCCTACTTTGTGGATGGCTCATGTTCTATTTATACTTTGATGATGCTTCTACCCTGTTTGACATGTTGCATCCTCATGAAATAATGATGCTATTTGTTTTATGAACAATTGTCAAGTTCTACCTAAATTCAACAATTTGATCAAGTTCAACCTCATTTTATCAGCTAGTTGTTTCGGGATCTACTCACATATGGCATGTCCTAATTAGGTTATCATTGATCATTCAAAGTTTGCAAAATATCATGACCACCCTAAAAATCACATGAATTATAACTGACACACAGCATATGGTTTTAACCCGTGGTTGAGCCTGGCAACCCTTGGGAACCGGTAGTGATCCACGACATCCCTGTCGCGGGGCAGGCGCACTAGGGCAGCGAGTTCGGCGATGACCCAGTTTCCCGCGGGTACTACATTTTCTCTTCTTCAGTCCCTTTGTTACCTGAGAAATGTTTCCTCTGCTAGTGCCTTTTGTCCGAACACGGACCGGATCATTTATCCCACCACCACCCTCACCGTTAAGGTGTGGATTCACATCTGGGGCCACACGCAACCTATTCTTGACCTCCAACATGATAGCATCCCGTGCCATTTTTCACTAAAGACCTTGTAGTCCTCTCCCCTTAGACAAGCCACCTTGGAAAAATGCTTACATTGGTCTACAAATGCACCAAGTCTGCTATGGCACCAGGATGTAGCATCACCCGTTTCAGTAACTTGTCTAACAAAAGTCACATTGTTCTTAGCGTTTTTGCACCACCTCTTGAGGACCAGAGTCTCTGGCAAAGAACCAATATCAATACCAACCAGACCTACAATTATGTAAACACAAGAGATCCCATATGACTCCATCCTGCGGCAATTACATTGAAAGGTTCCATTGTGCGGCCGGTGCAAGACTTGCCAGGTTGACTCCAGTCGGCGATACTTCTGTTTCACATAGCAACATGCATTTTCACAATCCTGGCGGTCGACAATGTAAAATCTTACAGCCTACTTTAGGGACTCTCAAAATCTGTAAAAAAGTTCACTGGTATACAGGGTTGCTGATGACCTCTCAATCTCTAGGAACTGTGTTTGAAGCACCGGGGTACCATAAAAGGAATGAAAGTCAAGCTCGTCCTCCTTGACTCTAAGAAAATCAACACATCTTTGAAAATTTGTAACAAAGTCCAATATCCCATATCTACTCTCCACAAACCCACCCAACTTAGCATGCAACGACTCGCACCGAGAGGTTGTCCTTAAACCTGCAAAGAATCTGCCCCTTATGTATGCGGTGGCCCATGACAACTTCTTTCTATAGAGGTCCATCACCCATTCAACATCTCAAACACCACACTCGTCAACCATCACCTCCCATTGCATTTCAAATTCATCAACCTCTATGTCAGCAAGCATGCACTGTTTGAATAATTGGGTGAAACGTGGTTGTGAGACATGAGCAGTGGCATTCCTTAGTAGGTGCCACGCGCAAAGTCTGTGATGAGCATCTGGAAAAACATGCATAATAGCTAGCCTCATAGAAGGATTCCCATAAGTTATAACTGCCTTCGGGGCCTTTCCCCGCATGCATTCTAGAAACTGTCTCCGCACCCATTTGTACGAGTCCTGTGACTCACATGAAACCATTGCTGCTACAAACACGCATGTCTGATTATGGTGATTAACTCCAAACAAAACAATGACAGGAATGTTATACTTGTTCCTCCCATAGGTCGCATCAAAGGCGAGGACATCACTAAATGCCTCATAATCTTCCTGGCTTCGACCATCACTCCGTATAATGTCACACATACGAGAACCCGCCGCTACCTCATACCTCCAAAACAGTTTCTCATCGTTTCTGGCAGCAGGTTCGAAAAAATACAGTGCGGCATTTACATCTCCGTTCTTCAAATCATGTTGCTTTCGAACCTCGTTGTGCATATCTTGCTTGGTAAATTTTACTAAGTTAAAGCCCCCAACCTACATCGTAAATGACTGGTATATCTTTGGAATGCTTATCCTAACTTGCCTCATGCTATTCATTTGAGCAATTTCTACATCAGACATATTCCTATGTGAAGGCAGATATCCAATAAACCTTTCTGAGAGTAGGGTGTGGTTATGATCATCCACAAACTGTGAAACAAACCATCTTCCATTAGTATGATTTTTCTTTATCCTCATATCTGCTACAGACCCACATTGCGTTATAGACTTGTGCTCTCTTTTCCTATCCAGCTTATCTAACCACTTCTTGTGCCTAAACCCTTGTCTGTTGCAAACAAAAGTGTATCTAACGATCTCTCCTTTGGCATTTTTACCCTCTTACTCTTCCTTATTGCAAAACCTTTTAGCCTACTATAACTCGTGTAGAATTCTCTTGCTTCCCCAGGGGTAAAGAACTTCATTTTCAATATATCTTCAATGCTGACATGACTTGGTACCTGAGCAGATTGAAGCTCTATGTCTGTTTGTGTCATATTTGGAAACCCTGCTTCGTCCTCTAAGATGCTCATGTCAAAAAGTGTCTCCTGCATAACAATTAACAATGCTACGATCACCCAATTTTAACTTATACTATTCATCTTCAGAATGACAGAAAACTAATATAATCCGAATCTGCAAGTTCTCCTCTATCATATACCTCATTCAAAAGCCTGTCCTCCGGGTCTGACATCGCCAATTCATGATTGGTTGATGTCGATATCGACTCATGATTTATGTTGTTCATCTGTTTCCTAATAGGCAGCAGGTGCTTCTTCTAGAAGATCCCCTCCCTTGTGGTTCCTAAGAACTTCAACAATTGCATAGGAAACAATAATATCCAGTCTCGCTGTCACAATCTGGCCAATTGATGCAACCCTGTTAACAAAGCAACTTATTGTAACATGTTAACACAGGAAACGCAGAGCTTCTACCCTAATTTCAATGCTTCCAAGAATACTTTACACTCACTACATCATTATTGGGAAAACCCACCCTATACAAACAACTACCCCACATTGATCATTCATATCAACAAATAAAAAGGCACACCTAATATATCTTAATAAAATGAAGATCACAAAATAAATGTCATAAATACAACTACGTTTGAGAGTAGGAGGAAAATGAATTTGCTATATAGTTCATTGCTTATTAGTCATTTATCAACAACCAAATTGCTTATGCACTTAAATAGCTCAAAAAGTGCTTCAACTTCACTGATAGTGATTGTGAAACCAAAATTTGTTGTAAGTTTAAATAACTAAACTGGCATGAAGGCTTAAGAAATAGAGATGTAGATAATTCCATACCAAATGTAAAACACGACAATTCTATTTTCCAATAACAAATAGACCAGAAGACCGGTAAAGCACATTAACCAACTAATTGGAATTGAAATTCGAAAAGTAAAAACTAACACTTTTCCTTTTAAAGTGGTGACCGGATGGATGGTAAATAACTTGATGCCATTAAAATCACATGTAGCTATTCTTAATCTTTTCAACCTAGCAATTAAAAAAGAGTTATGTGTTGAATAAATAAATAAACTAACTCTTTAATTAAGTTTATAAAAATAAAACAATTGTAAAAAATTAAAAAAATTACATTTATTTGCTGAATAACTAAAAAACTTCTACCATTGCTTCTCTACAGAACATGACTATCCTAACTAAATGCCAAAGTCCATCCTCCACTGCACACCAGTATAATCCTTTAACGTGAGTCAATTAATGTATCTAAAAGGATCATACCAATTTTTTCGAGTACACACCATGTCAATAATTCAACATAACACTGCCAACATATTTAATTTCTCTGGGTTAGCTCGAATACCTTAAATCTAGCCCTAAAAAATTTACCTGCAACAAAAATTAATGCCAAAAATAAGGACCATACCTTTCGATAAGCCCTTCAATGGCGCAAACTTATGCAACCCGCATATTACCTACTGCTGAATCGCGCTTTCTACCTTTTCTTGCAACTGCAAAGAAAAAACCCCAAGTGCAGAATAACGAATCAGATAGTAACGAGAAGGTCGAGAAGATCAAGAATCTCGAATAGCTATAACAGTAGATCAGAATAACTCTCGTTGATTTTGCTGTATCAAAGACGGACAACAGAAGAGAGGGAAGAAGATTGAGTTTTCACGAACATAGTTAAAAAACTCATTTTTTCAACTCAGGCAATATTATAAGGCAATAAAATTTTTTAGCATCCTGCTATTTAAACTGCAAAGATTTAAATTAAAAAAGCAAGTTCTAAAAAATTTTTAGCTGACCAATTGGATAATTTTAAATCAATTTCAGAGGTTAATATAACCTTTTAACGCTTTACTATAAAACAAATATATAACTAAAAACCTAAAGGTACATTACATACCAATACTCCAATAAATTACACTGAAGTACCTGAAACGTATCTTATAACTTAACAATTCATGAATTTTATATTATTTATTCTCATATCTGACAACTATTAAACCCTAGGGTACTTATGACATGCCCTCAACTATGTTTAATGACCTCGTTAATATTTTTTAAAAGTGTCGAAACTTTAATTTTTTTAAGATATTCGTAAAAATAACAAATCCTCGAGGCCATTTTCTATTTTTAAAATATCAGCAAATAAACAAATAAAGTTTCAAATTTAATGCGTTTGATAAATTAATTGTAGGTAAATAATATATGTAGAGACCAATAAAATATAAAATATACAAAGTGTGAACAGATATATTAAATTGTTACGTTTATTATATAATAATAAAAATACATTTATTTTTTCACTTAAAATTTATGGTCTTAAGAAGTTAATTTATTTAAGTTCCAAAAAACTTAATTAATAAATTCGGTGCAATAATACAACTACGTCTGTTTCTATCAAATTAAAATAAATTAAATCGTTAACTGAAACTATGTCAATTTAAATAAAAAATTTTATAATTTAGGGTTTTAAATTATGTCCATAAATATAGATTAACCCAAAAAAAAATATACTAACACGATTTAGAATTTTTTGTTAGGACTCAATGTGCAATTAGGAAATTGGACTTACAATGGTTGGATTATGTTTTTTGGTATAGGGATTATAGGTTAGGGCTTTTTCGCTTAAGGCTTAGTTTTTAGTGTTTAGGATTATGATTACGATTAATGATTTTGGGATTACGGTATTCGGTTTATAGTTTGTAGTTTACTATAATACCGCTTACGGTGATACGGTTTAGGGTCTTCAATTTAGTGTATACACTTTAGAGTTTAGGGTATGAACGTTATGTTTTAGTGTTTGTAGTTTAGGGTTTAGGGTTTAGAGTTTATAGTTTATGTTATTAGGGTTTATAGTTTAGGTTTTTCAGGTTTACGGCTTTCGGTTTTAGATTTAGGATTTAGGGTTTTATGCAATATGGATTATGGTTTATGAGTTAGGAGTTGGGGTTTCGAATTTATAATTTAGGATTTAGGGTTATGAGTTAGGATTTAGAATTTAGAATTTAGGATTTACAATTTAGAGTTTATGGGCTATGGGTTTGGATTTTATGTTTAGGGTTTATGGTTTAGGATTTAGAATTTAAAATTTACAGTTTATGATTTACAGTTTCGGTTTTGGAGTTTTGAATTTCAATTTTAGGGGTTTTTTATTTTTGGTTTGGGAATTGTGGTTCGCGTTTACGGTTTATGATTTACAGTTTATGTTTTAGGATTTAGTGATCAATCATTATGATTTAAGGTTTAGAATTTCGGTTGAAAATTTAATGTATAGGGTTTAGTGTTTTGAATTTAGAGTTTACGATTTATGGTTACAGATTTATGTTTTTATGGTTTATGGTCGAAGGTTTGATGTTTAGGGTTTACCATTTAGAATTTAGGATTTATGATTTATGTTTTAGGATTTAGGGTATAGAGTTTAGGATTCAATGTTAAAGGTTTATAGTTAAGTGTTTTATAGTTTTATGTTTTAGGGTCTATGATTACGGTTTAGGGTTTACGATTTATGATTTAGTCCTCTCAACGTTTATAGTTTTGGAATCAGGGTTTAAGATTCATTATTTAGGATTTAGTGTTTAGTGTTTATGGTTTAAGATATTAGGATTTGTGGTTTAAGATTTATGGTTTTTGATTTACAGTTTATGATTTATAGTTTATAGTTTATGATTTAGTGTTTAGGACTTGTTTGGACGTCATTTTTAGAAAAGATCTTTTACAAAAGTAAAAGTAATTTTATATTTGGATATCTCATATAAAAATATCTTTTTATATATCATGTTTGGGTAAAATAAGATAAAAGTATTTTTTTGTTCATTTATTATATGAAAAACATCTTATTTTTTAAGAAAAAAATTTTTTTTTAAAAAAGATAAATTGTAGCTTCTCAAAAAAGATCTTTTTTTTCCTAGTACTTTTACTTGTACTATTAGAAATTTGTCCAATACAATAAGAGCTTATTTGGGCGTCATTCTAAAAAAATATCCTTTTTAGATGATATTTTTTAAAGGTTTAATTACTCTCTTGGTCCCTATAATTTCATGAAATTTTCAATTAGATCCTTATACTTTTTTTCTTTTCAATTAGGTCCATGCACTAAATTTTTTTTTCAATTAGGTCCTCTTAGCAGTAATTGGCTTAATTTTATAGGGACCAAACTAAAAAAATTAGTGCAGAGACTCAAATAAAAGGAAAAAAAAGTGTAGGGACCCAATTAAAATAAAAAATTTATTGTAAGGACTCAATTAAAAGGAAAAAAAGTACAGGGACCTAACTAAAAATTTTGCAAAATTATAAGGACCAACAGAGTAATTAAACCTTTTTTAAAAGATCTTTTACAAAAGTAAAAGTGATTTTATGTTTGGATATTTCATGTAAAAAGATCTTTTTATCTATCAATTATATTTGGGTAAAATAAGATAAAAGTATTTTTTGTTCATGTATCATGTGAAAAACATCTTTTTTTAGGACAAAAGATCTGATGGTAGTCAGTGGCTAAGAGAAAGGGGAGTTGAATCTTAGCCCCTCTTTGTTGAGTATTAATTGCTGCTTTTTCAAAGAAACTTTAGGAGATATTTCCGCTTTTGTCTCATAACAAGTCAAAAGATATTTTCTTTTTGTCTCGTAACTGGTTAGGAGATATTTTTCATTTTTGTCTCCTTCGCAACAGAAACAGAATAGAAGTAGAAGAAAAAGAAAGAATTACACCTAGAAGTATCCCGGTTCAGCTGCTAAGTGCAATACAGCCTACATCTAGTCTCCATCACAACTGTGATAGAATTTCGCTATAATCATCAGATTACATACAACAATGCTTCCCTAGGATCTACCCAATCCTATCTAGAACAAATCCAGATTCTATCCCCAAATCTGAACTTGACTTGGACTCTCACCAAATTTTTAATCGCAAAGTGCTAACCCAACTTGCAAGAAAATCCCTACAGGATCATGAAACACAACATACAGATGTACAAAGGAACTCGTAGACATCTATGACTTTTTCTTTAATTTTGCTCTCTCTGCCTTTTTCCTCTCACTGGCTTTTTCTTACAAACCTCACTATGTTTGCCTTTTACCATGAGACTCAGACAGACAAAACTAAAGAAAAGAAAACAAAACAAAATCCATTGAAGAAGAAGAACTCTGTTAGCTTAGGGTAGTTATGAGAACTCTATGCTTTCTCTCCTTGTCTCAACCCTTGGCCGTTCATCCTTATTATAGAAGGGAAAGCTTCCAAGGTTGAAACCGGTTCAACCAAGCAACTTCTTCTCCAACCTAGAGTAGTAGTGGTTCAGACAGAGAGAAGAGAGAGGAAAAACCGAAAGCAAATCAACATGTATATACCTCTCTCATCCCTTCTCATCAGGCTTCTTCATTCTGAGCCCCTTAATCTTGACTTTGGCTCCAAGAAAGAACACTAACCCTTGATGAACCTTTGATCCTTGACAGCTCTTTCTTTTCCATATTTGCTTCTTCCTCTTGGTAGCTCCTGTAGCTACCTTCTCTCTTGGATAAACAAAAATGAAAATGAGCTTTACCCACTAAGATCTTCTTCTCTGACCGAGATGGATCTTTCCTATCCTTGAAATGAAGATCTTGAAGCTTCTTCTTAAAATCTTGCCTTTAATGGCAAAGATCTTAATCACACCATGCTTCGGATCTTCCTTTTTCATTATCTATCATCAACCTAGCCTTTTTCTTCTTCATAGCTGCACTGTCTCTGTACTTCTCTTTTCTCTGATAACTTATTCACTCTTCTTTCCTGAGTAAAGTGACAACCGAAACAACAAAGAGAGAAGAGAGAGAAGAAACAGAGCATTTAATGTAAAATTAAGTGATATTGATTTGTGGACTTCGGTTACCTATGTGAGCAATTAATTAAATTGAATTTTGTGTTCCAATAACCAATGCATGCATTCAATCTAATTAAAATTTGGATTCCACCATCAAAAAGGAGTGGGTAACCGAACCACTTCTCTTTTCATTCCTTTTTTCTTCAATTTTGGACCAAAGACTTGTTGGTCTAGGGAGAAAAATTGTTTTGGGCTGTTCACACATATTTTGACCCAATTATCTTTTGCTATCCACTTAAATAATTTAGCCATATTGCATGGAATAATTTTGTTCAAAGGCTGATGACATTTTCCTCCCAATGGGCTTATATTGATTTTTAGCCCAACAAAAATTTATTTTATTTTTCCTGCACACAAACAAACTCATTAACCAAACAATTTGAAACAAATAATAATTTTATAGTTTTCTAATTAACAATGTTTGATCATCATGATAATCTAAGTTTTCCAAACTCAACAATCTCTCCCTTGATGACAAACATTATTAAAAAATGAATTGAAAATGATTAAGATTTAGAAAACTCCCTTGAAGATTTTGGCCGAATCCTCCCCTTAATGTGTGCATATGTCCAATGAAAGCAATACCTATAACATCCTTGAACAGTTCCAAAAAAAAATTTATATTCAACACATGGAACCTTAAGAAACCGAGCCATAAAAAAGGCTTGTACTTGAACAATTTCTTTTATCAATCAATAATTTAAAACTCAAGTTCTATATTTCTAATGACATGCTGCTCAAAAAAAATTTTTCTTGCAAAATATGAAACAGAGTAGTACATTCAAAGTACATAACAACAAATGATCAAGACTCAACATACTGCTTACAGTAACAGTATCAAAAAAATTCCTACCAACAAAGCAACAAATCAAGCAATAAAAATATATAGCCAGCAATAAAATACAGCGTTCAGCCACCAAACGAGCAAAAAATGGCATGAAACAATAATCAAAAGGGCTTAAAAATAGAGCACAAAGAATTGACAGTCCCAATTCTATTTTCAATTCAGTCCCTTTTTAATTTTTCTCCCCCTTTTGTCATTAAGGAGGGAACCTGCAAAACAGATAACACAGCAATGCCATGCATAATATTGATATTAAAACATAAATAGAGTATTAAAGTTATTGAGTATAGTCATCCCAACATCAAACAGTTCAAGTGAAACTAAATAAAAAAGACAGCAAAAGAGAAATTGTCCAAGAACATAAGCAGCAGTGAACAAATCATTTAGGCATCAGAAAGATTGATATCAGAATCAAGATGATTGTCTTCTTCTTTAGAATGAGCCATGTCCTTCTTTAAGCTCTTAATCAACAGATTAGCCTTTTCATGGTATTTGGTCCATGCCTTCTCATTTTCATAGGCTATCTTTCGAGCCTCTTTGTAGGTCCTGACCATCATACTAGACATATTAGAGAACTCATTCAAAGCATCCTTGATAGTTTCAGAAAACTTAGAAGATTCAGGAGGAAGACTTTCACTTTCGCTATTCGAAATCATTGATGCCATTGAACTCTTGCCTTTTTTTCCTTTAACAGAATCAGGAACCCCTCCGCCTTTAATTGTGGAAAGCCTGTTCTCAACTGGCTTATTGCTTAAATCCACATTAAAGTACTCAAAGATGCATGTTAGAAATATTCCATATGGCAGATTTGCTTTCTTATCATTGCGAACAGAGTCCCACATGTGTCTCATAATAAGATATACAAATGAGATGGATGGATGCAGAATTTAGAATGACAAACAAGACAAGGGTATCACAAATGGTAACTCGCTAGTAAGAACCACTTTGAGGCATTAAAATATGATTAATGATCCGGTGAAGCAAGGCTTGCACAGGTCCGAGAGCCTTGTGGGTCAGAGTTGTGCCATCAAGAGTAGAGAAATTTTCACAAACCCGAGTCAGGGCTACTTGAAGGGAAACTCCAACATGGTTATCTCATTTACCAGATATGTAAGCCCTGGCTCCTTCATCTTGGTACCCCAAAGCCGCACTTACAGTATCACGATTCAAAGTGAGGTGAACCTTTTTAACATATGAATGTAATGCACCATCATGAAACATCATATTTGCATAAAATTCTCGAACCAAGTTCGAATAAACTGGTTTTCAAATTTTGAAAAGTGGAGCCCATTTGAGATCATCAAAATATGTAGTGAAATCGATTCCTTTTTCATAAAGATTTTCCAGATTTACCACATAAGAAGCACAAAGGTGACAATTCACCAAAATTTGAGAGTGAAACTCAAAAAGCAGCACATGATATGAAACGGGCAGGATCAAAGTGGGAGTGGCTTTTACCATATTTGTTTTTGAATTCCAATGAGTCCAAGTTTGAGGATTCTTTGGTGTCATGAAGGACTGACTTCTTTGTACATTGAGACTGACTAGAGGGATGAGGGGTAGAACGTCGTGGTGGGGGTGACGGTTGTGGAGATGGAAGTGGTGATTCTTCTTCCTCTTTAGGGACTTGCTCCTGTCCCTTAGTATTCTTCTTAGATGAATCAGCTTCCTACCTTGATGTCGCTCTTGCATGGATACCCTTACGTACCATGGAATCTGTTGAGTGAGAAAAGGGTGAAGAAGTCGAGTTGGGGTGAATGTGAATGTGAGTGTGGGATTGAGGAGCTTTGGAAGATGGAGGATTTTTTATAATGGGAGTTCGGCTGCTTCTGCGTGTGACAAGCTTCTTTCTCATGATGAAGGAAGTAAAGTGGAGAGGGAGAAGTTGAAGAGAAGCCGAAGAGAGTAGAAGGTGGAGAGAGGTTAGACCACAATAAATGCTTAGTGGAGAGAATCTCATTTAAAGTCCCAACAATTAATGAAAAACGGTTTTAATAAGGAAAATTAAAAATAAAAAAAGTAACTGAAAAGTCTTTTCCTTGAAACGTGGGAGAGGATAAGGAAAAAAGATTTGATTTGACATGAACTCCCCCTTTTGAAGATATGACGTGAAAGCTTCTTTAAAATAAATTATTTTAAAACTGATTAAAAAACATGATGCCAAAAAAAATTAATGAGCCAGTATCATGGAATGGGCTTCAAAGAAGGTGGAGTGGGCTCGAGTCCAAGGTACCAACGTTCAATCTCCCCCTGTTTAATGACTTGTTCATCATATGCCCAGATTTATCTCCCTGTTGCCTATGAGACAAACAAACAGAAGCATGAAAATCACATTTTTTCAACAAAACTCAAATCCATCATCCCCAAACTGTTCCTTAATGAACAAAACCTATCTTCACACAGAGGTTTATTAAAGATGTCAGCAAGTTGCTCTTCGAATTTCACAAATTGGATATCAATAGTACCTTTTTGCATATGTTCCGTAATAAAATAATATCTTACTTCAATGTGCTTAGTTCTAGAGTGCTCTTAGAAATGTTTATAGCACTCATATTATCACAAAACAAAGGTATACTATTGATTTTTAATTTGTAATCCTCTAATTGAGTTTTAAGCCATAAAAGTTGAGAACAACAAGCTGCCACAGAGATATAATTCAGCTTCAGTAGTGGATAAAGCGACTGTGGCTTGTTTCTTACTTGACCACATATTGAGTTATCTTCCAAGGAAGCAACACATTCCAGAAGTGCTTCTTCTATCCACTCGGTCACCCACATAATCTGCATCACAAAAACCTACTGCACAAAATTCATTAGATTTAGGATACCACAAGCCAAGATCACATGTGCCCTTAATGTATCTAATGATTCTTTTAACAGCCAAAAGATGAGATTCTTTTGGGTGAGATTGAAACCTTGAGCATACACCCATACTTTGAACCATATCTGGCCTAGAGGATGTAAGGTACATGAGGGATCCTATCATTCCTCTATACTTTGTTTCATCCACATCTTTTCCATTTTCATCCTTGTCAAGTTTTGTGTTTGGATGCAAAGGAGTTCCCATTGGTTTGAAATTTTCAAGGCCAAATTTCTTGATTAACTCTTTGCATATTTACCTTGGTAAATAAAAATACCACTAGGAGTTTATTTAATTTGAAGACCAAGAAAGAAGGTTAATTCACCCATTAAACTCATTTCAAACTCACTAGTCATAAGTTTTCCAAACTCTTCACACAAGGCTTCATTGGCCGAACCAAACACAATGTCATCCACATAAACTTGAATAAGAAAGATATCATCATTAGATTCTTTTATAAACAAAGTAGTATCGGTAGTACCCCTTTGAAAGTTATTTTCCAACAAGAAGGCACTAAGCCTTTCATACCAAGCTCTTGGAGCTTGCTTAAGACCATAAAGAGCATTTGAGAGTTTAAAAACATGATTTGAAAACTCTTTGCTTTCAAAACTGGGGAGTTGAGCCACAAATACTTTCCTATCTATAAAATCATTAAGAAAAGCACATTTGACATCAATTTGAAATATTTTAAATTCCTTGTAGGCAGCATAGGCAAGAAGCAACCTAATTGCTTCCATTCTTGCTACCAGAGTAAATGACTCATCAAAATCAATTCCTTCCTCTTGATCGTAACCTTGGGCCACTAATCTAGCCTTGTTACAAATACTACCATCCTCACCTAATTTATTTTTGAAGATCCATTTTGTACCGGTTACCTTTTTACCATTTGGATTTGGTACAAGGATCCAAACCTCATTCTTTTCAAATTGTACTAGCTCTTCTTCCATAGCTTTAACCCATGAAGGGTCTTCAAGAGCTTGCTTCACATTGAGAGATTCTAATTAGGACAAGAAGGCAACATTGCTTGGTTCCACTTGCTTCTTGATTGAGGATCTAGTGGTTATGCCTTAGGAAAGATCACCAATGATAAATTCATGAGGGTAACCGTTCAAAAACTTCCATTCTCATGGCCTTTGAGGAAAGGTTTTGCCTTGACGAGCTTCAGTGGACAACTCTGTTTTGGATTCTCTGGCTTGTTCAGGAGATAAAACAGAAATGTCTCCTTCATTCTGACGAGACGTTTCTAGATAGATAGGTTTAACATTTGGGACAGACTTGGGATCATCTTGACTGGCTTCTTGGTTCACATCAGTTTCACAACCTGCATCATCTTCTAACATAGCACTTGGAATAGAGTTAGAATCACAAAAGGACACATGTATGGATTCCTCTATTGTTCTATGTTCTTTGAGGTAAATCCTAAATGCTTTGCTAATGGTAGAGTATCCAACAAACATTCCTTCATAGGATTTTAGATCAAACTTTTTAAGATTTTCTTTATTATTAAGCACAAAACATTTGCTTCCAAAAATGTGGAAGTACTTAAGATTAGGTGGGGTTCCTTTCCAAAGCTGATATGGAGTTTTCTTTAAACCTTTTCTAATGATGGTTCTATTAAGGATATAACAAGCTGTGTTTACAACTTCATCCCATAAAAATTTTGGTACATCATTTTCACAAAGCATTGCCCTAGGCATTTCTTGAAGACTTATATTCCTTCTTTCAACTATTCCATTTTGTTGAGGAGTTGTAGGACATGAAAAGTTATGAGCAATGCCAAATTCATCACAAAATTTTTCAAAATCTTGATTTTCAAACTCCTTTCCATGATCACTTCTCAAGTGAGCAATTTTTAAATCTTTTTCATTTTGAATCTTTTTACAAAAAGTGGAAAAAGCATGAGGTGCATTATTCTTGTAAGCTAAGAAGAGAATCCAACCGAATCTAGAGTAATCATCCACCACCACCAAACCATAATGTTTACCTCCTAAACTTTGAGTTCTAGTTGGACCAAAAAGATCAATATGCAACATTTCTAATGGCCTTTTAGTGAAAATTTCATCTTTTGGTTTAAAAGAAGATCTTACTTGTTTGCCTAGTTAACAAGCATCACAAGTAATATTCTTATCAAACTTAATATAAGGAATTCCTCTAACCAAATCCTTTTTAACAATCTTAGAAATTTGGTACATACTTTCATGACCTAATTTCTTATGCCAAAGCCATTTTTCAAATTCAAGAGAAGTAAAACATGTTACTTTTTTATCTTTTAAATCCTCTAGAGTTAATCCATACACATTATTACATCTTTTTGCTTCAAACAAAACTTCACCAAATTTTTCACAAATAACCAAGCAATCCAATTTTCTAAAAATAATCTCATAACTAAGATCACACAATTGGCTAATGCTTAGTAGATTGTACTTAATCCATCAACAAGCAAAACATCATTAATGAAAGAAGAGAAATTCTTACCCACTTTACTTATGGCCACTATTTTTTTTTTCCATTGTCACCGAAAGTAACAAAGCCTCCATCATACTCATCATCAAGCTTGATGAAGAATGTTGACTTTTTGGTCATATGCCTAGAGCACACATTATCTATATACCACAAGTTGTCTTTTCTCTTGGATGCTAGGAAAACCTACAAAACAAGCTTAAGTGACCTTAGGTATCCAAATCTTTTTGGATCCTTTGATGTCAAACCATCTTCTTTGTCCCAAGCCATTATAATCACACACAATTTTGTAAACTTTATCTCCAATCATCTTTTCTCTTATGAAACACTGAATAGGAAAGTGTCCATTTCGATTGCATAATCTACAAAGTTTATGAGTTATTATTTTTCTAAAGCTTGTTGGGTTTTGAAACCTTATGTCATCCAAAGTGGATGCCACGTTGGTAAAAGAAGATTTTTCAATGAATTTTTCAGATTTAAGAAAACCCAAATCAGCTTTATCATAAAGAGGTTTTTGGCTAGCCAATAGTTGATTTAAATTTTCAAAACTTTGAGCAAAACTGGCTGGGTCCTCTTTAAGTTTTTTTTTATCTCTTATACAGCCACTCATTTTCTTTAAAATAATTTAGATTTGCTGTCACAGAATGGTGATATTCACAGCTCTTAAGTTCAGCTTTTAACCGCTTGTTTTTCTTAACAAGATCAACAGCAGTTTCCGCTTTCCTTAATTTATCTTTAAGAAAACCATTTTCAGCTTTTAGTATTTCTATTTGAGACTCAAGATCTTGGTTTTCGTTTAAGAAACATTTAATCTTTTCAGAAAGATGATCAATCATAAGATGAAGGTCTTCAGTGGAAGGATCAAGAAATACTACTACTCTATGTGATCGGCCATATGACAGGTTTGAGACATAGTTTCTGATTCTTCATCTTTATCAGAGTCATTTTCCAAGTCTTCCCAAGATGCCATGAGACCTTTCTTCTTTCTTTTCGGCTTGTCCTCCTTCTTCAATTTTGGACATTCAGACTTGAAGTGCCCAGCTTCTTTACAGTTGTAACAGATCACTTTGCGGAGATCCCTCTTTGGCTTCCTTGAGCTGCCTCCTTTGTTTCATTCCTTCAGCTTCACCATTTTCCTGAATTTCTTAGCAAACAAAACAAAATCATTTTCAGATGAGTTATCACTGGATTCATCATCTAGAGGTTCAGTAACAGATTTGAGAGCAATTCCTTTCTTTTTTTTTGTATCTTTTTTTAAATATGTGTTTTCAAAGGCAAGTAAATTTCTCTCAAATCATCATATGTCATAGTATCAATGTTACTACTTTCAGCTATCACTATTGCTTTGGTTTCCTACTCTTTTGTGAGACATCTCAATATTCTCCTCACAAGCACAGATTCAGAATATGTGATCCCCATAGCATCCAAGTCAGTGACGATGACATTGAATCTTTCAAATAATTCATCTATCGTCTCTCCTTCCTTCATTGAGAATATTTTGTATTCTCTATTCAGCATCTCTATTCTGGATCTCTTGACTTGAGTGGTGCCTTCATAAATGATTTGAAGTTTGTCCTAGATTTTCTTTGCTGTTGTGCATCTTGATAATCCAAGTTTTCCAAACTCAATAAGATCTTTTAAAAAAATATGTAAATTGTAGTTTCTTAAAAGAGATGTTTTTTTCTAGTGCTTTTACTTTTACTATTAGAAATTTACCAAACACACTAAAAAATAAAAAATGATATTTTTCATTGAAAAAAGGTCTTTTTTTTCGATTTAATGGTGCCCAAACAAGTACTAAAAAATAAAAATAAAAAAGATATTTTTCAATAAAAAATATTTTTTTATCAATTTAATAACGTCTAAACAAACACTTAGTGTTAGCGGTTTAAGTCTTAAAGTTTACTATTTAGGGTATAGTTCTGAGCATCTACAGTTTAGGGCTTACAATTTTTGGATTTTAGGTTTAGGATTTAGCATCATTGTTATTCTCATTTATGTTAATAATAATAATATAAAATATATTTATTATTGCTATAGTCAAATAATTAATACACAACTTATTATATTTATAATACGCATTTTTTTGAATATTTTATTTACTGATATAAGTACTTTAGAAGTTAAGTCTTAAAATAGTTTTTGAAGTTGCACTTGAATTTTAAAGTAGTCATTGAAATTAATAATTATCCAATTTCGTCCTTGAACTTACACTCCAAGACTCATACTAGTCCCTAAAACGCTTTCCGTTCATCAGAACCTTGAAACGACATCGTTTTAAAAGAAAATAAAAAAATAAAAAAGGAAGAAAACACGCTCCCCTTCCCCTTCCCCTTCTGCTTTTCCTTCCCCTTCTCCTTCCCCAACCTGATGCCCTCCCCATCCCCAACCATACTCTCACATTCACAACACTAAACACACGAAGCTCTCCTCAATCCTCGTTGTCGCTGCCTCTCGCTGGCCTCCGTTTTAGTGCCGTGCCGCTCACATCCTCTCCAACCTAGTCTCTCACACTCAAACACAATAGAGGCAGAGGCAGAGTACAAAGCCTCAACCTTCTCTGTCATCATCGCACCGCTCGCCAACCTTCATCTCGTCGCTGCGCCGCTCGCCAACCTCCATCTCGTCGCCGCGCCGCTCGCCAACCCATCTGCATCAACACATCGTCTCGTTTCTCGCCGTCACTACTTGCTTCTATGTCCCTCTCTAGTCGTTGCTGCCACTGCTCGCACATCGGCGATCTTCTCTTGTCTCCTCTTTGTCTTCCTCTGCCCCCCCTCTTCTCTCTTCTGAATCGATTCTTTGTCTCATCCATGGTGAGTTTTTTTTAGTCATTCAATCATTGTTCTTTAATATTTTGGGTGATTGTTACTGCTAATTTTGTTTCAATATAACAATAATGGTTGATTTTAACTGTTTTCTATTCTGTAATTATTGATGGTTTTTTTTGTTGTTGCTATTTTTTGTTGTTTAGGTTGATTGATGCTTGTTATTTAGGTTGATTGATCTTTTCTAATTGATGTTGATTTTTTTGGTAATATTTTGTGTTGCTGGTTTTTATTTTTGTGATATGTTGAAGAAGAAGAAGAACAGAGTTGAAGAAGAAGGGATTAGGATTTTAGAAAGGGATTGCTATTTTTTAATATAAAACAATGACGTTTTATCATAAATCAGTCTAGTTCAGCTTTTCGATGGACGAAAAATGTCTTAGGGACTACTATGACTCCCGGAGTGCAACTTCAAGAATAAATTTGGATAATTATTAACTTTAGGAATCACTTTGAGATTCGAGTACAACTTTAGAAACTATTTTGAGACTTAACTCGTAATTTAGACATAATTTATGTTTGTGTCTAAATTACCTATATCAATAAATGAAATATTTGAAATGTTTATTCAAAAAAATCTTACAATACCATGATTATTGTTACATAATATGAAATATTTTACTCTTTCTCAAAGACATTTTGTTCAAAAAAATTTAATATATTTGCTCATTAATGTAATAAATAAAATAAATTAAATCTATTATACGTATACATATATTTCTTATTATTATTTTTTCCTATTACAATATACATTATTAATAGTAAGAGTTTAGTTTTAATGTACTTGTGGTGTAAAAAGTTTTACACAGTCGTGCAATCACATCCGTTCTTTCGGATGATCATTCACGTCGTCAATATAAAAGGTGGTTATTTTTACTGATGTCGTATCACGTAATTATATTGAATGTACGTGTAAAATTACTTTATATTGACAATGGATCAAAATTAAATTCTAATAATAATATGAAGTATATTTCTATTAATGATTTTAATTATTTTTCATATTTTTCGCTCATCATAAAACATACAAAATTTGGAATTACATATTTCTATAACGCGTTCAATTTTTTGAAAAATAAAATCTATTACAATGTCAGCAAGAACATATATTAGATATTATTATTTATTTTTTCAAAACAAATGTATAACTGTCCTTCATTTGTACATAAAAATAATTATTAGGATGTAACTTTTTCTAATAAATATTAGGATGCAATTTAGTGAACTTAGACACATCACATGTTACACTCTTCAGTTGGAAGATATTTTTGGTCAGGAGTATTTTTTATCCTGGGCCAAGACCAACAACCTAACCCAACCCCCTTATATAACAAACCCCTGACCCATTATCTAATGCAATTTAGTGAACTTAGACACATCACATGTTACACTCTTCAGTTGGAAGATATTTTTGGTCAGACGTATTTTTTATCCTGGGCCAAGCCCAACAACCTAACCCAACCCCCGTATATAACAAACCCCTGACCCATTATCTAATACAATCACACGCATAAGCCTATCTCTCTTATATTTGCTGCCTTACTAAATCTCTATACACAAGTCATACAAGCATTCCTACTGTAAAGGTCAAGAGTAGTTGTTTGGACATCTTGACACAAGAAGGATTTTTTTTTTCCTTCAATTCTATTTTCTCATACTCTAACTATTAGGTTGGGGTGGGTAGGGGCGGTTTTTACCCTACCTGACCCCGTCCCCCCATCCCGTCACTTAAGTACTACCTGCTCTGCCACAATCCGCGGATAGTAAATTGCAGTACTCGAATTTGTCTCTGCGGATACCCGTTCCATCCCTATCCATCCCTATAAAAATTAAATATTTTAGTTTTTACATATTCATATCTAAATTAAGACAAAAACTTAAAATTCATAGATAAATTAAAATACAAACATAAAAATTCATACAATGTCATTAGCTCAAATAACTTGAAATAAAAAAAAAGTGTTAGATCATTACAAATTTAACACCATAATAAAAAAATTATAATATTAGATATAAAGGAATCTTCAACCCTTATTCTTGATCACTTTCGACATCTTCATCATCATTAAAAGTTTGCAAATCAAGATTTAAACCTAAAATTCAAAAGATATAACAATTAACAAATTAAAATCATATCATAAATGCATAAAGATCAGAATGCATAAATGAAAAATCAGAATGCATAACAAGTTCTGCCACTTATTTTATGCAGATATTGGATGCTATTAAATCAAATGTTGGCTACTGATGAGCTTAATCACAATCTTTCAACCATCTATGTGATTTTGAATTCACGTGATCATGTTTGGGACGAAATGGATTTGTATAATGCATTGCAAACCATGGAAATTTGGAGATTAAGTTAATCATAGCTTCTCCAAAATGTAAAACATTTTTAAAAAATAATACTAATAAGAAATAATGAATGAAACTTGAAAATCAATAACCATACATTCGCATATTAGGCCCATCCTTGTAGTTCTATATATAATAGGATTGTAACACATGAAATATTTAGATGAGAATGTGAGAATACATGCTAAGCCAATTGAATTAAATTAGATAACCGCAAACAAACTCTTTTTTTGTTTGTATATGTCTATAGCTTATTCCCTGTTTCTTGATTTCATCATAATTCAGAACACTGCCGCACGTTACTAATTCTGCTAATTTCAAATGTCCAATTCTCTCCATAATTAGAACACTTTGGGCATATTCCCTTTCATAAACCAAATCACTCTAATCTTGAAAGGTCCATTCAGTATTCAATGACAATTGCAAAATCAAACTAAAATCAAAATTCTAAATGCATAAAAATGATAAATCAAAACTAAACATGCACTTCTTATCAGTCAAAAATATTGTTATCAAAACTAAATATGCACTTCTTATCAATCAAAACAACTTTAATTTTTCAAATCTAGTAGAGCATGCTTGTGGGATGGCAAATCTATAAAGACAGAGGGGCTCAAAGACTTACCGGCTGTCAGAGACAGAGAAAAGGGCTCTGGTGACAGGCTCATGTGCAACAGCGACAGACAAGCTCACAGCGACGGCGACCAAGCGATGAATCTGTGGAAGAACAAGAGAAGAACTTAGATCTCACAACGATGGAGAGACAGAGAGCACGAGAGAGCGAGAGACAGAGAGGAACTTACAGAGCTGTGTGAGCTAAGCAGCGAGGGCGAGGAGTTGTGCGGCTGAGCAGTGACGGGCCGACGGCAGGCGGGAGGTGAGCAGCGACAGCAAGGAGCAGTGGGACTAAGTGGTGACGCCAAGGAATTGCGACGACGGCAAGGAACTGCGAGCAACGGCGCAATGGCGGGGAGGGGATGAGAGGCTGAGCTGAGGAGCAAAGAGCTTTGGTTCTATGACTATGAGGAAGAAGACGACCAACTAGGGATTTGGGGACTTGGGGTCTGATCTCTGATGGTTGGTGGACTCGAGACAAACCCTAATCTCATAAAAACATATATATATATTAAGTACTCCGGGATGGGTAGGGGCGGGTTTACCCTGACCCCGATCCCGCCCCGCCCCGCTACACTACCCGCTCCGATCAAAACCCGCCCCCGCCCTCGGGTCGGGTTTAAACCCGTCCCGAGCGGGTAAGGACGGGTTGGATACCCGGGGGTTTGAGTACTCCTGCCACCCCTACTATTAGGCAAACAAAAAACTAGCATGAACTCTAAACAGGTCCAAATAATTTCAGTCCACTTCTCGAAAATCATAAACACAAAACTCACGCTAATCAAACTATTTTCCTAACAAGATATGACGCTATTTTGCGTCAATCTGCGCTGCAGGCTTTTGGGTTCGCACCTCCCCATGTATCCTTGACTAAGGAAGCCACGCGTCACTTCCTCCTCTGCACATCTCAAAATTTATATGTATGGATGTTTTTTCCTAACTATATCGAATTTTTTATTTAAATAAATTAAATAAATATAATAATTACTAAATTAAATAATTTTAAAAGTTATTATTAAAATTCGTTTGCTTCTCTTATTTCGTTTACATTGTAAACGAAATACGTGTAAAAGTATATTGTTTACAGTGTAAATAAAATACGTGCAAATGTATCTCATTTACAGTGTATAAAATTATGTGCGACTACCCTAACTATGGCTAGATACACACATCTCTCTATATGAGATTGCATAAAATTCAACACAACTGAAATAACCGCAAAGTCGGCTGCCCCGGTATAATGAGAATTCTCGTTCAACCTGTTGATGTCTCCATCGTTACTAGTTGCGTGCGCCATCATTGTATTTATCGATAATATGGTCAAAAGGGGATAAAAGAGAGGAGAAAGTGATTGAAAAGTTCAAATTAGGGCACAGTCAAACGCTGTCAATGATAAATATTTATAGCCGTCGCAATATTTATAGCCGTCGCCCAGCATTATCTCGTTTATACTGTAAACGAGATAAGCTTGTACGTATCTTATTTACAGTGTAAACGAGATATACACATGTTACGTCCACGTATTTTATCTCATTTACGGTATAAACAAGATAAGAAAGACTAACGAATTTCAATAATAACTTTTAAAATTATTTAATTAAGTAATTATTATATTTATTTAATATATTTAAATAAAAAATCCTAACCATATTAGATAATTTTCCATAGTGATATATATCCTATGTGAATCAATATCGGTCATACCAATTTATCAGGTTTTATATTTATAGTTAATTGTGTTTGGATAGATTAGACTAATTTGACGAAAATTGGTTTAGGTGCGGTTTGGTTCGATTTTTTAGAGAAAAGTCATTCGATCCAATCGATTAATTAAACTATAGTTTGATTTAGTTCATTTTTTTTTATCGAAATTATCTGAACCAAACCAAACTAATTGAAATCGGTTTGGTTTGGTTCGATTTGTTCGGTTTTTCAATCAATTCAAACAAAAACTTCGTACTATTTCACAAAGTGATAATATTGAAATTATAGAATACAAGTACACCATAACTAACAAAAGTCTTGATCCAATGAAATCTAATGACAAAAGAAATTAAAATACGACAATAAAAAAAGTTTAAAAGTTCAATAGTTAACAAAACAAAAAATAAAAACAAATTTCCAGCAACAGATAGCCACGTTTTAATGTCCTCTCCAACAAAACAATGAAACTTCTTTAAGCTAACCAACCTGAAATCAAAAGATAGTTACATAATAAAAACAATAATTATTGAAAAAAACACTTGATCATGTCACAGGTGAATCTTCACCATCGTCTCTTAAGACTCATTCTAGGGACTACCTTATCAAACAATGTTAAAATTCTATAACTGACATGTCCAATACTCCAATCAGAAAGGATCCACACACATAGACTACTACAACCTTTATTTAAAGTGCACTTGATTTTATGATTAATTTGAACAAATATTTCAAAAACAAGATTATAACATTAACCATTTTAGTTGTCAACCTAAAATTTACTTAACAGACCTACGATCCATATCTATAGAAAGCACATACGAAACCATGCTGTTCGATAGAGATGAGTTTATAGTTATCTTCCGATGCAATGGCGAAGTCACCATGGATAGTTCCAGGCTCAGATGCCAAGGGGTTTGTTGCTCCAATCAGCTTTTGGCCAGTTGCAACAATACCTTTACCCTCCCAGACCATGGCAATAATAGAACCAGAGATAATGTATCAGACCAATCCTTTAAAGAAAAGCTTTGTAGATAAGTCAGCATAGTGTCTCTCAGCATAGGACTAAAAATTTGTGGAGTTTCTAAACTAAATTGTTAGCACGTATGTTAAGTAGTAACAAAAACAAAAGAAGTTACATTTTAAGTAAAATCTCTTCTTTTCAAAACTGCTAATAATCTCCCCAACCTAAATCAGAAAGTAGTTTTCTTTCAAATATTATAAGAGAAAAAAGAACAACATTGACCTATTTTACAAAATAGCTACCTTCATCAACCTAATTACTAACAATTTCAAAAAAATGAATAACAATCAATAACAATGAATAACAATGAATAATGAATAACAATCAACCATGAACAATGAACAACAATAGTAATTACTAGCAATTTCAAAAAATCAACAACAAAATAATGAACAACAATCAACAATCAAACAACAAATATATAGAACAATAAAACTGAAATTATTGATTTATTGATTAACAAGTTAGCAACAACCAACAGCAATCTATCAATGATTATTGATTTATTGAACATAAATTAGTCAAATTACTTAAAGACATACCTGACTCAGAGGCTCGGACTCCATATCTTAGTTGAATCGACCGCTGGGTGGCTCGGTGGTCGGTCCTGTGTTGTCCTGTGTTGTGGGTTAAGTTAAAACACTGTTGGCTGGTGCTGTGCTGGGTAGCTCGGTGGGAAGAAGGCTTCGGTGGTCGGCGGCTTGGCGCTGCTGGGAAGAACATTGTTGGATCGATGCTCGCTAGTGACGCTGGGCGCTGTTGGAAAAAACGCTGCTGGGAGGAAGGCTTCGGTGCTGGTAGGAACTGAGAAGAATAAAAAACTTCGAGAAGAGCCTGAGAGCATCAGAGAGCAAGACTGCGAGTGCGAAAATGAGAGAAGAGAGCGAGAGAAGCTAGGTTTACGTTTGGGAGTGGGGGATTAGGTGCGGGGAGATGAGTTGGTTGGAATTTTCATTGTCAGAATTGAAAATCGAATCGAACCACAATAAAAACAACAAAATTTAATTTTTTTGGTTTTTTTATTTTTAATTTGTTCAATTTTTTATTTATTTGATTCAGTTGATCGGTTTAAATCTGTTTAAATCAGTTTTGAACATCCTAGTTTATAGCTCAACCACTCAAACTGAACCTACCTATTTTTATACCAACAGTTGATTTCTTGAACTCATAATAAGTAAAGTTATGAAATATTTGATTTTTATTTAGTGCTGATAGCAAATTATACTAGATAATTACGTATCATATAATAGTCCCATATTATGATTAAAAAATTGGAACAGAAATAATTGAGCATATCTTAAAAATGATTAAATGTCATGACGAAGACTCGCGAGTTGCGATGGTTACATATGTGAAAATCTCTCTCAAGTCTCAACGGTAATTAACCAAAAACGATTATTAGAGGAATCAATTATTGATTTTGGAAAAAAAAGTTAGAAGGGGGCCGAGTTGGTGATTTCCTGATTGGTGAGGATTGAGGAAAATTAAAAAGGGGACAACAAAAAAGAACAATAAATACAAAGTTCATGACCTGAGAGATTGAGGACATTTTGTAAATCTCTCACCAAAATGTTTGACGAAGGGAACAAAGGTTGTTGATTCTTTAACTATTGTTGGTCTTGAAGATTCGTTAAGGTTAGATGGACAATCATTAAAAATTATTTTATTTAATTTAATATCTATAATTATACTCTATTATATTTAATATTAGTCAATTAATTTAGTAATAATTAATAAATATAAAATAAAAAAAATTATTTTAGATCTATTTATATTATCTCTAAAATATTTTTATTTTAGTTTAATTAATCTACAAGCATCAATTCAGTTTTGTATTAAATGTAAGGTAAAAAAGTCCTCAACTTATTTTTATATGACTTATTGTAACTAAGATGAAAAATTCTATTTAGTATTTAATCTCTCAAAATTTGTATTCTTTCTTAAAATATGTTTTTGATTATTTTTATATTTTTTATTTATCTATTACCGGTTCTATTAGTTTAATCAATAATTTATGATTAAACCTGTAAATTACTAATCTAACCGATTTGATTACCAATTTAATTCTAATAACTATATAAATTAATGAGTTAATTATTAAATTAATTTAAATTAGTTATAAGATGAAATAATTTATTCCGATCCAATTGAGGATAATTTGTTGTTTGAAATTTAAAATCTAAATCTAAATACATAAATAATGACACCTATTGCTTACGATTGAAGTAAGTTCAAATTGGACTATTATTTCGGTGTTTCCTTAATTTTCAGATGATAAGTTTCAATTCCCTTTATGGCTTTCTCTCAACTGCATGCTTAATGGTGTATTAAATTGAGATGAATTATAAGAGACTCCAAGTCAACGTTTTTGGTAATTGGTGGGTCTTGGAATCTTCTAAAGTCCAGCTAGGAAAACAAAAAGCGGACTTTTCTTCAAACAACATCGCAGTTTCTATTTTTAAGAGTAAAGTACTAAAATTAAACGCAAAAAATTATAATGTTAACAAATTTAAATATAACATAATTAAAATTAATTTATATTCATTAAAAATGCGATTTTTTTATAAAATTATTAAATTTAAAAAATTGTTTAAATTATAAATTATTTTAGTATGTTCAATTTAAAAATTATCACATATCTTATTAATTAAAATTAATTTTTTTAAAATCGTGCAATTGCCGTCTTTCTGCATCAGGAGCCTCGCGCTGTCGCCGTCTTCCTTCATCATCGCCGTTTTTGTCACAGAAGTGAGGGTTCTCTCAACGCCTTTTTCGTCGCACCATTGCAGCAAGGAGGGTTCTCTCAACTGTATCTTCATTGCAGCAGAGAGGGTCACCGTCACCATCTTCGTAGTAGCAGTGAAAATCACCATCTTTGTCATTCTTCATTGCCATCGTTAGTCTCCCACTATTGGCTCATCTTCTTTCTGTTAAGTCTGTTGAAGCATTTGTTAATTTTTATCTACTGTAAATTTGTTGTTATTATCTATTCTGTGTTTTGATTTTGTTGTCAAAATGATTTATGTGGTTTGTTATTATTGGTGCCTCTATGAATGATGTTTTGTTTCTATGATCAATTTTTTCAAATTTGTTTTGTTTTTAAGAAAATCTGCGGATATCCAGGTGCTGGCGGATATGGAGTTCTCGTTACCTGTCGAGGGGACTGGAAGTAATAATGGAGGCGGGGCATGTTTCTGTCTCCATAGAGACTCATTGCCATCTTTAATCATTATTAATATTTTATATAATAATATAAATGTTAAATATATTAATACTAAAAAATAAATAAATTTAAAAAAATAGATATAGAAATGATTATATATATAAAAATTAATTTAAAAAGTACAAAGACTTGAGGGTACGATATTAAATTAGTTAAGTAAAAAAATATTAGTAAGTTAAATAATTGAGATATAAATTTTTTATACAGTAAAAAATAATATATATATATATATAACTATTAAATTACATAATATTTTTTTATTTTTTAAATATATATCTCATATATAAGTATAATTTTTTATAATGTTAGGAGAACTGAATCAACTACTCGTCCTCCTTTAGATATGTCTCTAACTCTATCCATCTTCAATTACTAATTCTTCACCATTGCTATTTTACTCCACTTTGTTAGGCATTGGTTTTTGGTTTAAAGGGTATCTTTGTTTTTTTGTCAAGGTCTAGGAGGTCTAAAAAATACTCCGTGGTTGCTGCTTCGGTCATCCTTACTTGCATTTTAATGTATGTAGAATGGTTCAATTTGTGTATCTTAAATTTTTTTAAATACAAATATAAAGGTTCGATTTGGATATTTTCTATAATTTTAAAAAGATTTAATTATTTTATTGGTTTTTATAGTTTTGCGAAAATTTTAATTAGATTTCTCTATTTTTTTTTAATTCAGTTTTTGCACCAAAATTTTTTTAATTGAATCTCTACACTTTTTTTCCTTTTATTTGAGTTTCTGCACTAATTTTTTTTTAGTTGAGTTCTTATATAATTAAGCTAACTACTATCAAGAGGAATCTAATTGAAAAAAAAATTGGTGCAGTGACCTAATTAAAAGAAAAAAAGGTATAAAAACCTAATTAAAAATTTTGCGAAACTATAAAGACCAATAGAGTAATTAAACCTTTAAAAAATACAAAAAATTATAATATCAAAATATATTACTCATCTCACTTTTATATCTAAATTTTTTAGCTTAATTCACACAAATATAATGTAAAAAAGATGTATCACAGATATATGACTATTTTAAAATATTGAATCTGATATGTTGTGAAAAATAAAAAATTTTACAATATTCAAATTCAATCATCCAATTTCTAATTTTAAAAATTAAATATTTTTAAAATTAAAATCGAACTCTCTAATTTTACTTTTTAAAAAATTAAAATAATTAAAATATTAAAAATGGACTATCCAATTTTTATTTTTAAAAAATTAAAAGATAAAAAATAAAATTGGATCTTTTGGATTTTCAAAAATTAAAAAATTTAAAATTAAAATCAGACTCTCTAATTTTATATTTTTTTCGTTTTTTAATAAATTGAACCATCCAATTTGCATATAATTTTAAGAAAATTACTCTATATTAAAAAGAAACACCAATCCTTCTAATAAGAGTGCATATCACACAATTTCAGTCTATATAAAAAAAATAGCTATTAAATAAATTTCGATCTTTTTTTTAATATGAGACAATGCGATTCTTTTGTCATTTTACTTTTAAGTATCATGTTATTACTGTTAAATTAGTTAAAGACCTAAATATATCAACTAAATAATTTCCATTATAAATTAAAAATAAAAATGACAAAAAATCACGTTATATCAAACATTAGGCTGCATTTATTTTTAAAATAGAATAGAATAAGACACTGAAAATAAGATATAAGGGACAAAGACACAAAATTTTATATTCTTATATTCTGTTTGGTGATAAATTAGAACAAATTATAAAAACATAATTTATTTTTATTTGTTTCATTAAAGAAATTTGAGATGAAAAATATAATAATAAAAAAATATAATTATGAAAAATTAATAAAAATAATAAAAAATAAAAAATAAATTGTGTCTTTATTAGTGTCTCCGTATCTTTTTTGTCAGAACAAACACAAAATAAACTAATTCAATATATTTAGACATATTATCTCTATTTATATCTCTTCTATCAAATATAATTTTATATTCTCGTATCTTTGTCTTAGTATTCTATCTTTGTAAAAAAATTCAACTTTAAAGAACAAGGATCGAATTGAACTTGTTTTGTCATGAACAATTTGTCTAATGCCATAATAGCCAAAATTTAAATTGGGTGTTAAATAAAAAAATTTAAAATATTTTGCTAACTTATACCTAAAGACACATTTTAAAGAATCATAAAGAAAAATTTTTGACTAAAAACTACTATTGAAATTATTTTTTTATATTTTTAATATATTAATATATTAAAAATTTAAAAGTCTTTTATTAATGTATTCTTAACATATGTTCTTATTATGGCATAAATTAGTTAAATCCAAAATTAAAATGATTATAATAAGATATTAAATATTAATAAAAAAAATAAAAACTCAGTATTAATTATTTAAATTAACGTGGTCAACTCTGGGCGACTGTTGTACCCATTATTGATCAAAAACCTAAGTATGAATAATGAGTAGATATAAAAAAAAAGTTATTCATTACGTTATTTTATTGAAAAAAATTAAAGAACCAACTACAATATATATAAATCTCCTGTTATTCAATTAGTTGAGTCTAGTTTATTATCTTTTAATTGATTTTCTAGCAAAATCGTTATACATTAAAGTTATCTTTTTAAAAAAAGAAAAAAAGAAAAATTTTAATTAATCAATTATTTAAGAAACGCGTCAAAGTGGCCCACATACGTGTGTGAACGCGGAATATATACAACACAGCCATAACAATGTCGAATGTTCAGAGTTTTTCATTTCCAATTTTCTCTGCGCTTTTAACATCATCAATAATACGCTGCAATCATGTCATCATCATTAGCAACACGCATTCTATCATCGGCATTCATAGTTTCCTTCATAGTTCTCCACCTTTTCTTCCCCTGCAGAGCCGATGTTGGAACCGCTGCTAGTTACTCCCCTCCATATTTACGTAAGTTTTACATGCTCGCGAATTCTGTCCTACATATCCAGCAATTCCTTGACCAAGTTAAATGAATATTTTATTTGAGATGGATTAACTTTTTGCGTGTAAAACTGAAGAATATTGTGAAAAATAATATATAAAGTGGATATTATAATAGCTATTATATTAATCAACTTAGGTTAATTTAATAGTTAATTCATTATTCAGTTTAAAAAAATGATAGAGTTTGAATGTTATTTTGTATATATAATAATTTAATTAAGACTACTTATACATTTTTAAAAAAATTTAACATGAATTTTATTAAGGTCATTATTTTTTTATATATATTTTCACAACATTTTTTAATTTTGTTTTTGTTTTATGTAGCTTCGAAGTGTTATGGGACGGAAGCCACAGAGTTCCCATCGAGCAATCTGTTTGCGGCGGCGGGAGATGGAATATGGGACAATGGGGCAGCTTGCGGTAGGCAGTATCTGGTGAGATGCATCAGTGCGGAGCAACCAAGGACCTGCATTCCCGACCAAAGCATTCAGATCAAGATCGTTGATTACGCTGCCACCGCTGTTTCGGCCGCCTCCGCTAGCGGCACTACCTTGGTGTTGTCCGACAAGGCATTCGGCAGTATTGCCAATACAACTGCCGTCTTAATCAACATAGAATTTCAACAGTAATAATTAATTAATTAATTAAACTCTGATCTGGCTCTTCTTCTTCTACCTAGTTGAAAGATTAAGATTTACCTGTGTGTGCAGGGTGTGATGATTGGTATATGTAGCTTCGGCTAGTGCTGTCTGTATTGGGACCCTGTATTATTATTGGCGTGGCGGCTCAAAAGTCAAGTGTTAAAAGTGGCGACTCTTGAATCAAGGAAGATATTTGTCTAAAGAAGGCAGTACGTACCTACGCCGAAGGTGCCTTCAATTTTAACATTTCAAGTGTACGGATTTCTCAACTATTTATTTTTGTTTTTATTTTCGTGGTGTGTGTGTGTTTTTCTTGGATCTGTGTAGGGGCGGTTGCTTTGGATATTAGAATCAAGTATACCAAGGCAAATAAGCTACACAGGATGTTTCTACCTCACTTCTGCCTTTGGATGCTTTTGGAGTGGCATTTCGACATTTAAAAGTATTATATGTATAAAAAAATTAACTATTAAATTAATTATTATATTTTTGTGTATAAATATATATTATTTAATCTATTTTTTATGTGTATGTTATATATTGCGATATATATTTTATGTGAATAATTGATTTAGTAATTAACTCAGTTAGATTAGTCCTAAATTTTTACGAGTTCGGTTAATATGTGCTTTAAAAATATATAATAAGATTATTATTAATGAAATATTTTAAATATTTTTTTAATAAATATAAAATAAATGCATTAAAAACTTAAACTATTTGTATTTTTTATTTTAATTATGTAACGTATTCAAATTTTTTTGACAACTAAGTCTAATTAAATTGGTCCAAATATAATAAAAATCAGTTTCATTAGAGAGAGCGTCTTTACACACTCTAACTTCTCAACATCTCCAACTTCTTCGTGTTTCTACTTTTTCTTTACGTGTTTTCTTCTCATTGTCATTCTTTTATTACTACTATTATTGTTGCATTTTTTTCCTTTTCTTCTTTTATTTTTTTAGTGATTTTGCAGCATTATGTGTTTTTTCTTTTTTTTGTTTGATTTTTTATTTTTATTCTTGTTAAGACGGTAAAACAAGAAGAATTATGAGAATGTAAAATAAGAAGGAGAAGATGAACAAAAAAAGAAAAAGAAGACCATGATGATGATGAAGAAGAAGAGGATTATGAATTTTGAGTTATGCAGAATTTATCAAAAAATAACACCAAAATTTTTTAAGTGTGACACAGAAGTTTCTCAATTTTAACACGGAAATTTTTTAACCGTGACACAAGTTCCTGTTAAGAGGGTGAAACAAGAATTATGAGAATATGAAACAAGGAGAAGAAGAAGAAGACGATGATGATGAAGATGAAGAGGAGGAGGAGAAGGAAGGAGAGTTTTAAAGTGTGAAGAATTTATTAAAAAATAATACCGAAATTTTTGTTTCTTCTTCTTCTCCTTCTCTTTTTTCATATGTTATTGCAGTTATTTATTTTTTTTGTTTGCTTTTTTTTGGGTTTTATTCCTATAAGAAAGTGAAATAAGAAGAACTATAAGAAAATGAAATAAGAAGAAAAAGATGAAAAAGAAGAAGAAAAAACAGTAGAAAATGAAGAAGAAGAGGGAAAAAAATTTTGAATTGTGCATAATTTATCAAAAAAATAATACCAAAATTTCTTAACAATAACACATAAATTTTTTAGTTTTGACATCGAAATTTTGCTACAAAAATACAAAAATATATTCTTTAATGCTGTATTTTTTCGTTCTTTTTATTCTTCTTTTTTTTTCCTTTTTTCTGTTGCTCTTACTTCTTCTTTTAGGAATATTACTTCTCATACAAAAAATATTTTCAGTGTTGTGTATTTTGTGTGGTTACTTTGATATATAATTTTGTGGTTGATATTGTTAGTTATTATACACCAAAATTACTTAATGATTACGACACACAAGCTTAGTTTGCAAAGAAGTACACAAACAAGACTAAATCATGAACAAAACACATATCCAAAATCAATTTTGGATCAAACAACATCATCAATATGGCTTAAATGATGCCAAAACCATTACAATTACATTTGATGACCAAATTACACCAAATTCAAGTGACAAGACTAAATGTACCTCAATTAACTCAGAAGTGCACCAAAATTACTTTATGATTGCGACACACAAATTTAGTTCGAAAAAAAACACAAAAACAAGACTGAATCATGAACAAAAATACATCCAAATCAATTTCGGATAAGACAACATCATCAATATGACAAAAATTTGATAATAACGATAATGATAATGACGATACGTACAAGAAGACGACGATGATGATGACGATAACGATGATGGTGATGATGATGATGATGATGATAGAGGAGAAGAAATTCAAGTGAGAAAAGAAGGAGAAAGAAGAGGAGGAGGAAGAGATGGTGGTGGTGGTGATAGCAATGATGATAACGAAAGAGAAAGATAACGAAAAATGAGGAGAAGAAGAAGAAGACGAACAAATGGGTGAAGAAGAACATGCACGCGTGAATTTGAAGCACCAGAGGTGTAGAAGAGTATGCGCGTAGATTTAAAACCCTTAATAACAACTTGATTGGATTTGATTAAACTTTTTTCTTGGTTGTAGAGTTTTATTCTTTCTATTTTTGGCATAACTGCACAAAATAACTAAATTCACTTTTTTTAGATAGCAATTACCTCACAAACATTAGTGATGTCATCTTATCATGAGTTTTGAAAAGTATTGAAAAACAAAACAAAAATCAAAATGTGATCATGTGGTAAAGACAAAGAGAAAGATAGGATTGAGTGGTTTGACTTCTTCATATGCCATTTTTTGTGATGAGGTTTTGGAGAATTAATCTTGAATATTTAAGGTTTTAGATGAAAGTAGTAATTTGCATAGAAGGCACCTTGAAATTTCATGCTTTTCTCAAAGTAATTGACACAGTTTGGTGTCTTAATGCACTAATGCTATATTGGTGAAGGCTATGGTATGGACATCAAGAAACATCCAGACGTATGGATGCCAGGTGTATGTCTCGATCACACTATGCGTGTGGGATTTACATGGATCTGGGAAGTCAGGATGTACGATACTATCCTAACACAAGAAGTAAAGAAAAGTGATTTTCAGATGTGGGCCATTAATTTTGCAAAGGATTAATTGTTAAAGTGTCATTATTAATGCAAGTATGTGGTTAAATAATTTTTGGAAGGAAACACTTGGTGGGCCGATTGGATTTTTGACAGCATTGGGCTGTGCATTTTGGACTCTTTTTGGGCGAAAAATTATTTTGTGTTGACATTTTTTGAATCAGGACAGTCATCAGAGCTATCTTTCTTAACGCCAACCTAGTAACTGAGAACTAGTAAACATGAGTGAAAATGGCAAATCCGGTCGAAGAAAGAGGATTTTAAATTTATATAAAAAAATATCATTGTAAATTGGGAAAAAGAATAAAGGGGAACACATTCATCGAACACAATTGAAGGGAAGGAAACCTCGGAACCTTAGCCGTTATACTCGGATGGTGCAATAGCTGGAGTGTGGTGACGTTGTCCCCGAAGAATATAGAATATTGTGGTTTTTATTAGTTGGCCAGTACCGGAGGGCATTTTATACACGATTGGAGTCTAGAGCGATTGGTATGTTCTGGTACCTCTCTCTGTAGAAAGTTGTAAAGTGGAATTTAGCAGCTAGTGATTTTGATTCTATTCCCAGTGGTTTCCTTCTGATTTTTATAAATCCCTTATTCGATTTAATGTGGATTTTGTATTGTGGTGTGTATGTTCTAAGTTATGGATTTTGACAAATATAAAATATGTAGCAATGTTAGACGGGTTCTCACCGGTAGTAGTTATGGTAGTATGTGTTTGTGTAGATATAGATTAAGCTAGTGTTAAAATTGTGTGGTTTGGATTTAGAATATTTTGTTGTTATGCCCAGTGGTTGGAAACTGAAGTCTGTTCGGTTATATATTCAGCTATGCACGAGTTTAAAAATACCTATGAATGTATGTAAGAGAATGTCTGTACGATTTCGTTTTGGTGTGTTATGATTGGTTGTGTCACAAGTTGTGCTTGTGAAGTTGTAGATGACAATAGTCAACTTGGAAGATGTGTTCTACACACGGAGTGATGACGGTGTTGACTACAGAGATATTGGTTCTTTGACCGGTGACGACATATTAAGAAAGGTATTTCCAAACGAAAAATATGCATACGATTTCTATCAAAAGTTGGGAAGGTTTCATGGTTTTGGAATTTAGAAAGGGGATATGTTTAAGGATGAAGGATGGGACCTAATTAGGCGAAGATTTTTTTGCAATAGAGAAGGGCTTAGACATAAAAAACACTACAATCGGGTGGATAGGAAGAGGCCTCATAAGCCAGAGACAAGGACCAACTGTGAGGCAAGGATATGCATATACTTTGACAGGAGCAATAACATGTGGAGGGTGACAAAGGTTATCACGAACATGCACTCACACATCATGACATGGTCCACCTAATTCCAAATTTTCGGTCCATGACAGAAGCGGCAAAAGCTCAAATAAATGGGATGCAAGTGTGTGGAATTTTGACGTCGAAGACGATGCAATACCTTGGCTGGCATGGCTAGAGGGTGTTCGCTAGTTGGATTCCTAAAGAAAGATACTTATTAGGTCTGACAGCATGGACCCTACCTACAGGTACCTAACCCGACCCAACTCGGTCGGGTAGGGTTGCCAACCCGATCCGCTGCGAGTAGGATTTGACGCGGAACAGGCAGGGTGCAAGTTGAGCCTCAACCCTACCTGCCCTACCTGCACCACCCATATATATGTATTATATATTCAAAAATGATACATATGGAAGTTGAACCAAAAACCTTCAGCATGTGCAAAAAGTTTTTAGCCACTGAGCCAAGTTTATAAATTTGTAATGTTAACATATTTATTTCTATAAACTCATTTCTCATTTAATGAGATATAAATACAACTCTAACAACCTACTTGCCCTCAATCCATTCAGATTATAAACCTTATTTCACAGCTTTCACTCCCTCAGCGGTGCAAGAACCCTAATCCTTTTCTCTCAAATCCAAATCTCTTCGCACTCTGACTGCGTTGCTAGCGCTACTCACGTTAGCCGCATCTGCCGCAACTCGCGTTGCTGATGGTGTTGCAGTCTCCCCTCACTCTTGTTGCCAGCTTACTCGCAAAACACGTTCTCTGTTCAACTTGCCTGCGTCGCGTCGCCGGCTCTACTGTACCCTATCCTGTGCTTCATTTCTCTATTCAACGCCTGCTCATCATGCTGAAATTCTCAAAGTATGTTTAACTGCCTTCAAAATTGAAACTCAGTTATTATTTAATTTTATTTTAATTAGATATGTATCTGTGTGTGCACAGTGAGCATATGTGTTTCAGTTTTCGTGTGCTTTAACAAATTAATAATTAGATTTAATTTAAACATGATCTTCAATAGATAACCTTTTGCCTAATATTGTGATAAATTTGGCCATAATTCTAATTTGGTCATTCCTTGGTTTAATTAACATACATTAATGAAGATATTTGGAAAAGATTCCTTTGACTAAGAATTAAGAATCTCGTATAAAGGTGATGAAAAGTTTAATGCAAAGTGGAAGTGAATGAAAACTCGGACATAACATTTATAGAATTATTATTTGTGATCGTGAGTTTGGTAAATGTGAATTCAAAGAATAACTTATAAAAATATGAGTTATCGTTTGGCTCCTTTTCTATTTTATTTTATTAAAGTATATATGAAATAAAAAAAGGACGATGACTTTTTAGGTGAGTCAAGGAGTTTAGGAATGAGGAATTCAGTTATGTTGCAGAAGGCTTTTTCATTGGTTTAGTTATCACTATGTTAGCTTCTTTATTGCATAAGTATATATGGAGTAATGTATTGTTTGTTTAAAAGAGAAAACATCTGCAAAAATAAATAGTTATAAATGTGTTTTTATTTGCTAAATTTTGTCTTTAATGAATACTTAAACATTGATTGTTTATTTGTTAATTATTTAGTAATATTTGTTTAATTAATTTTGACTCATTTCTACAACAATAAATCTTAATTTCTTATACCTTTTAAAAAGAGTGAAGTTGAAATCCTTTTATTTAGATTGGTTGGAAGTTGGAACAGATGCTGGCATTTTTCTTAAGTTTATGTAATTTTAATTTGAGTTCATGGTTTTATAGTGTAAAAGAACATATGCAGATTTTAATTTGAGTTTGAGTTGAGTTCAGGACTTTGTGTTGTTTCTGTTATATGCATATAAATTATTTGTCATAAATTTTTATTTCTCTAAAAAAATTATTTAATCATTAAGAAATTAGAGAGAGGAGTTTATTGGTAAGTGTTGTTTCTGTTTCTGTTACATTAATATATTTGTATATCTGTACAAAGTGTATTTGAACATGGTACATTTGTATATATTTGTAAGGAATTCACTTCGAAATGTTAAGTACCAATATGGATGTAGTGACACAAGATGTGGTTGCAGAAGAACAACAAGAAGAACTCCCGGTGGAAGCAACTGTTAATTTTATTCTAGGAGAGTCTGCTTCGATTGAAAATAGCAACAAATCGAGCTTGAAGAGTGTTTATTGGCAATACTTTAATCGATTTCAAGAGGAAAAATAGTGGAAGACAAAATGCAACCATTGCAAATATGTTCTTGGAGCCAATCCAAGAAATAGGACTACAAATTTGAAGAATCATGTGGTCCACTATTGTAAAAGGATCAAATTAGCAAACTCTAGGCAATCAATAATTGCTAATTCATTGTCTAAACATGCAAGGAGTGGTGCAAATGCTTTTGTATTTGATCCATCTTATACAAGAAGGTGTATTGCCAAGGCCATTTGTATGTAATATAAAATGGTTGCATCGAAATGTGTTTTCTCGATTAAGACAGAAGGATCCTAATTACAAAAGTTTACTAAGCAATGAAGAGTGGGACCTTGCTAAAGAAATTTGTGGTAAATTAAAATTATTTTATGGCGTGACGCAATTGTTTTCTGGTATTCAAGTTCCAACCGCTAATATTTTTTTTTAACAAAGTATGTGATATAAATGTTGCCTTAAAAAATTGTCTGTTTTTCCAAATCCACTTATTAGTAATATGACATGTAGTTTAAGGGTAAAATTTGATAAGTATTAGGAAAAAATTCATGGCATGATGGGTGTTGTTGTCATTCTAGACCTTAGGTATAAACTTGTTAGGCTTGGGTATAAATTCTCAATGTCAAAATCATGATGAGTGTTCAAGTAAAATTGAGAGGATCAAACAAATATGCTATGACTTACTTCATGAGTACCAACAGAATCCGTTTAATTCAAGTAATGTATTTGAGGATTCTATAAAAGAGCTACAGATGAATACACAGCAAGATGATAATGCTGCTTACTAGTTGTATAACAAAAGAAGAGAGAAAAAGGTTCATTTGTAAAGACTGAATTTGATCATTACATAGAGGAAGATGTTCATCATTTGAGTGCTGACTTTGATATTTCAACTTAGTGGAAAGTGAATGGGGCTAGATTTCCAACCCTTTAAAGAATTATAAGAGATATATTTACTATCTCAATGTCTACCGTTGCTTCTGAGTCTTCTTTTAGCACCAGTGGTCGAGTAATTTCTCCTCATCGTGATAATCTTCATGAAGATACTGTGAAAGTTTTTATGTGTAATCAAAACTGGTTGTGGACAGCATATCATCAAAGAGGTTATTTATGATTTAACTTAACTATTTGTTTATGGTAATGTTAAATTTAGGGGTAAGTATGGTTTTGGTCCCTAACGTTTTGGTCCAGAATCAAAATCGTCCCTCTTGTAATTTTCGAATTAAAATCGTCATTAACATTTTTTTTGTATTAAAATCGTCCTTTTTAATAAAATTTTTAATTTAATTCCTAAACTACCCCTACTTTAATAAAAAAATAAAATTTAAAAAAAAATAAAAAACACTGCATGCTCCTGCCACCGCGTTGGGGGTGGGGGAAAGGAACCACCCAGCCGCTGCCGCCATTCACCTTCTGCATCTGCTTCTGTTTGAATTTGTTGGATTTGTTGATTTGGCTTTCTGTTTCTACTTGTGTTAAATTTGTGTTGGATTTGTTGATTTTCTGCTTTCTGTTTCTGCTTCTCTGGTGGTGGTAGAGGTGGAGGCGGAGGTGGAGGTGAGGGGGCAGTGATGGTGGAGGAGGTAATTATGTTGGTAGTGGTGAGGGTATTTTTGTCCAAAAAAAATAAAAATAACGATTTTAATACGAAAAAAATATTAAAGACGATTTTAAATCCAAAATTACAAGAGGGACGATTTCGATTCTGACACAAAACTTTAGGGACCAAAATCGTACTTTCCCCTTAAATTTATATATAGATTGATTAACAAATTGATTTATTATCTTTGATTTTTAGGTGAAAAACCTAATTATCAAACTGCAAATGATAATGATGTTGTATCTGAAGTCATAGACTAGTGATGGTATTGTTACAACAAATGAAATGCTCATGGAGACATGGAATTAAATAATTTTATTTATGTTTGTGTTATTTATTTAGATAAAGACTTTTATGTGTAATTAAATATTTGATGATTATGTTGCGTATGAGATAATTGTGTTATTTGTGGAATAATTTGTGTTGTTTGAATGTATGAATTAATTTTTTAATTTCTATGCTTTTTAGATTACATAATAATGTTGTTTCTTTTTGTCAACCTGCAGGTAGAGTAAGGTTGAGTGTTGGTCAAAAACTCAACCCGCGGGTAGGGTTAGGGTTAGGTTCAAACCGTACCTTACCCTACCCATTACCACCCCTAATGCTTATAACTATGTTGATAGAAGTAGGCGTGCTAGTATAGTTGATGGGGATGCAAACTCGGCTGTAGTGTACCTAGAGGGAAAAGTTGATGCCAAACCCATGTCCATGGCTTGGGGGATTTAATGTGGACGAGGACAAGACAAGTAAGGTATGCCTTATTTTTACTAGTTCTGATGACGTTGCTGTGTGTTGTCTAAAACTGTGTAGACGTTATTCATTTCCTTCCATCTGTGATGAATGCCGCAGCTGATGGAGATGGTGGCCTCTCTTGCAAATGCCTTATGATTGGGGAAACTAATGTGTGCTGCTCTGCTTGTGTTTCACTTCAATTCTAGTCAAAATTATTGGTTTGTTTGTTAACAAACAATTGGTTTGTGTAGAATGTTTTATCCCTTTCTTGGTTGTATCTAATTAGTGAATGTTGTTTGTAGTTATAATTAATTGTAACTTAAACCTCAACATGAGTGTTGTGGCTGATTCTCTAAGTATTGTCTTTGAATAAGTTTCAACCAAAATGAGCTTGTTACCAACTACGATATAGCCATACGTTAAACTGCAATATTGAAGGCAACATTCAACCCATCTCAACACATTGTTGTCATATGGAGTGAGCCCGAAATGGAAAATAGGTCCATCTGTGTGCTGAGGATTTGGATAATAATAAGGCCCACATAGCATTAGGCCTTTCTCTCCACCCGATCTAGGACGAGAACGGTGGAAGAAGGGTTCGCATCGGAATCTTTTTTAGTCATACCTACTTGTGTATTTTTGGATAAGCTAGGGAAATGGATGTAAATAACTTCAACGGGTCTGGGTTTTTCGGCCCAATAAGTTGTACGTTGTATCCACATGAGTTGCTATTTTTCCTCAATGCCCATGAACTTTATTATTTAGTTGGAATACCTTTCGTACCCATTGACGTGCTATGTAGACAACTTTTTTCAAAATCGGACGGCTTGAAAAAAACCAACATCGAGATTCTCGCCAATAGTCTGCTAGAAAAGACTCTAAAAAGTCCTATGAGGAACAACAGGTTTGACTAGGGTTGCAAAAGTAGATGCAAATGAGTCGTAATTACCATTTTATCTACTCCATTTTGTTAAGTATTTGCTATTCATGTTGCATGTTTCTAGCCATATGCCAACAAGTCAAACAACATTGGTTTATATTCTACCATGGATGTGGGTTCAAGTGGTGTCCAAGCAGACCTTGATGGGGATCACTCGTCGAAGCCAACAGGTATGTTTATGTGAACATATGTCAATCACCTTGGTTTATTAACTTGTATAAACTAGGCATCCAAGAATTTTATAGTTACAATCCATTTAACTTCACATGTTCAGGGGTTAGTGGTAACGAGGAAACCCAAACCGGGGATGACATCTTCATATACGAAGAAGATATGGACCTGATGCTCCTGAGGGTCTGTGCAAATCTGCGTGTTGGCTCACCGCCTTTCATTATAAGAAAGGCCAACAATTCGCATGGTGAGGTTCGATTTTGGTATTTTGTAATCTTGCCTAGCTTGCAAGATTTATGAATGTTGTCGCTGAAGGTCCTGTGTGCAGGGAAGACTGGGATTCTAGGCAACAAGTTTTTCACCATGCTGGATAAGATTCTAGATATCATTGGTTATGCCATCTTGGACTTCAACTATAGAAAATGCGACTTCTTCTAGAGAAATTCTTTGGCATAGGGACATTCCTTGTGTCTATCATTCTCAACGATGGTTAGTTGCTGGAATTTAATATTTTTTACTAGACTCTTTTTTGTTGGGCTTGTTATTTTGTTAAGCTATAAAAATATATAATCATTCGCTGGTTTTCTGGAATATTGAAGTTATTTTAGTTTCCAAGCACTTTTTCTTCATATTTTTCTAGTTGTTGGGTTGAAGGTCTAAAGTGGAAACAACGTAAGGAAAGGAGTGAGTGGTTTCATAACAAACAATCAGCGCTAAACTATGTTCATTATTTTCATTTTAGTTAGGGTTTCGAAGCAATATTTGCAATTTCGGTCTGAATACTTGTTCTTGACACCATTTATCATTCAATTATATCTACTATTTAATACATAAGTAAAATGAATCATGCAAAGGAAGAACGAATGTATTGCATATCGGAATAATTGGAATGATTCAAGTGAATTGCAAAAATAAGACAATTGGCACATGTGAGTTGAATATATTTACGAGTGACACCAACATGTGGTGAACAAAGTCCATATAGCTAACGCTTCAAAGCCCATACTATAATATATTTATGCATCGGATTATAGTCACACTCGTGATGGGTGTTGAATTTCAAATACCACATAATAATCAAAACATTAGTTTTCTGGGTGTTACAAGATGCATAAACATGTAGTCATTGATTACATAACGGTATAATAAGAAGGCAAAATATAAACATGAACAACTTAGGCAACCACGTCACTTTAGATCAACCAAGTGAGCTTCAATAAGCATATTCTGGTTGAAGATAAACTAACGTGCAGTTGTCCATGACAATTGACTGAAAATGTCGGACACGAACAACCCAACTATGAATCGAATCTTAATCAAAAGTATAGTATTCTAGCTACGGTGACATGCGACGAATGGTAGATACAAAAGTCATTCGACGAGTGTCTCAAAAGTACCCTTCAAGTAGCTTCACCCTGGGTCGAACCAGCTTTGCTTGAGGCATCTCTGACATGCTTCCATGCCTTTCTGGATGATTTACGGTACCTCTTATCCCAGTTATTAACCACCATACGACCTAGGGGTATTTGTGGTGCGGTGTAGTTTGGTTATTTAAGAAAAAGCCATCCGATCCAATCGTTTATTAAAATTACGGTTCGGTTTGGTTCAGTTATATTGTTAAGATCATCCAAACCAAACCAAACCAATTAAAATCAGTTTGGTTTGGTTCGATTTTTTTGGCTTTTGAATTAATTCAAAGGAAAAACATGTCCTACTTAGTCAGAGTAATAAAAACAAAATCACACAGCAATAAAAAAATTATGTGCATAATTGTAACCCAGATGACTAAATAATTGTAACCCAAAACTAACAATCATAACAAAAAAACCAAATGACTAAATAATTATGTACATTTTTTTCATCAAAGTATAGATAATGAAAGGTAAAAAACCAAATTATTAGAAAGAAATAATCATAACCCAAAACTAATAATCATAACAACAAATTAAAAAAAAATAAAATCAAGATCCTAAAACAAAAGGCAGAACCAATAACAAATGGAATAATCATAAGAAAAAATCAAGAAAAAAATAAAAAAGAACCAAATATCAGAAAAAGAATTGGAGATGGTGAGATGACAGAGATGACAACGTGTCAGTGGCCACAAGGGAGCGGCTACGCTAGAGGGATGTTACGGATTCAACAACGGAGACAAAGTGGAGGACAAATAGCACAGCTTCAATGACAAACAACAAAAAGCCAGAGACGAAGGCCCAGATGACTAGAGCACGACGGTGCTGCGATTGTTAGAGATGGAAGGCGTAGGAAGAGGGGCTCGCTTAGTCGCTCTCTGTGCGCAATGGCATTAGCAGCATCACTGTGTGTGGCAGCAACGGCATTGTGCACTTGTGCGTATGCAGCTCTCTTAGTGAACGATGGAGAGGGAGCAATGGAGAGAAAGGGAGAGGCTACAACTGTGAGGAGGGAAAGGGAAAGGCTGTGACTGCAATGGTAAAGAGGCTAACTGACTCTACGAGGAGGGGAATGGAGAGGGATTGAGTCTGAGTGATGGTTGAGGATTGGAGAAGATTGTGCGGCAATGCAGCGTAGGAGATGGGAAGGAGAGTCTGAGTGAGGTTGTTAGCATATTGGTGGTGGACGAAATTGTGATCACTACAACTTTGCACAACTAACCAGCAAGTGTACTGGGTCGTCCAAGTAATAAACCTTACACGAGTAAGGGTCGATCCCACAGAGATTGTTGGTATGAAGCAAGCTATGGTCACCTTGTAAATCTTAGTCAGGCAAACTCAAATGGTTATGAATGATGAATAAAACATAAAGATAAAGATAGAGATACTTATGCAATTCATTGGTGGGAATTTCAGATAAGCGTATGGAGATGCTGTGTTCCTTCCGTCTCTCTGCTTTCCTACTGCCTTCATCCAATCCTTCTTACTCCTTTCCATGGCAAGCTGTATGCAAGGGTTTCACCGTTGTCAGTGGCTACCTCCCATCCTCTCAGTGGAAATGTTCAACGCACCCTGTCA
>NC_029772.3:101026118-101027133 GCF_000817695.3 Arachis duranensis | reverse complement strand
AAGAACAAGTGATATCTTAGAACAAGAACAAGCGGAATTGAATATAAGAACAATAGTAATTGCATTAATACTCGAGGTACAGCAGAGCTCCACACCTTAATCTATGGTGTGTAGAAACTCCACCGTTGAAAATACATAAGAACAAGGTCTAGGCATGGCCGAGAGGCCAGCCTCTCAAAAAGGGTTCAATCATAAAAACATGATCAAAAGATGATCTAGAGATCTAAAGTGATCAAAAGATGAAAATACAATAGTAAAATGTCCTACTTATAGAGAACTAGTAGCCTAGGGTTTACAGAGATGAGTAAATGACATAAAACTCCACTTCCGGGCCCACTTGGTGTGTGCTTGGGCTGAGCATTGAAGCATTTTCGTGTAGAGACTCTTCTTGGAGTTAAACGCCAGCTTTGGTGCCAGTTTGGGCGTTTAACTCCCATTCTTGTGCCAGTTCCGGCGTTTAACGCTAGAAATTCTGAGGGTGACTTTGAACGCCGGTTTGGGCCATCAAATCTTGGGCAAAGTATGGACTATCATATATTTCTGGAAAGACCAGGATATCTACTTTCTAACGCCGTTGAGAGCGCGCCAATTGGGCTTTTGTAGCTCCAGAAAATCCACTTCGAGTGCAGGGAGGTCAGAATCCAACAGCATCTGCAGTCCTTTTCAGTCTCTAAATCAGATTTTTGCTCAGGGTAGTAAATAAAAAGCATGGATTAAAGTCCAGAAATACCTGAAATTAGATTTTTTCTCAGATCCTTTAATTTCAGCCAAAAAATACCTGAAATCACAGAAAAACACACAAACTCATAGTAAAGTCCAGAAAAGTGAATTTTAACTAAAAACTAATAAAAATATACAAAAACTAACTAGAACATACTAAAAATATACTAAAAACAATGCCAAAAAGTGTACAAATTATCCGCTCATCACAACACCAAACTTAAATTGTTGCTTGTCCCCAAGCAACTAAAAATCAAATAAGATAAAAAGAAGAGAATATACTATAGACTCCAAA
>NC_029772.3:101024981-101026034 GCF_000817695.3 Arachis duranensis | reverse complement strand
CAGATAGTGTCATTGATTCTCCTAGTTAAGTGTGATGATTCTTGAACATAGCTACTTATTGATTCTTGGCTGTGGCCCAAAGCACTCTGTCTTCCAGTATTGCTAGAGTCCCCACTTAGAGGTGTCCAGGGTTCTTAAGCACACTCTTTTTGCCTTGTATCACAACTTTATTTCTTTCTTTTTCTTTTTTTCGTTTTCTTTCCTTCTCTTTTTTCGTTTTTCTTCTTTCTTCTCTTTTTTTTGTATTCACTGCTTTTTCTTGCTTCAAGAATCATTTTTATGATTTTTCAGATCCTCAGTAACATGTCTCCTTTTTCATCATTCTTTCAAGAGCCAACATTTATGAACCACAAATTCAAAAGACATATGCACTGTTTAAGCATACATTCAGAAAACAAAAGTATTGCCACCACATTAAATTAATTAATCTGTTATAAAATTCAAATTCATGCAATTCTTCTCTTTTTCAATTAAGAACATTTTTCATTCAAGAAAGGTGATGGATTCATAGGACATTCATAACTTTAAGGCATAGACACTAAGACACTAATGATCACAAGACACAAACATAGATAAACATAAGCATTAAAATTCGAAAAACAGGAAAATAAAGAACAAGGAAATCAAAGAACGGGTCCACCTTAGTGATGGTGGCTTGTTCTTCCTCTTGAAGATCTTATGGAGTGCTTTAGCTCCTCAATGTCTCTTCCTTGCCTTTGTTGCTCCTCTCTCATGATTCTTTGATCTTCTCTAATTTCATGGAGGAGAATGGAATGTTCTTGGTGCTCCACCCTTAGTTGTCCTATGTTGGAACTCAATTCTCCTAGGGAGGTGTTCAGTTGCTCCCAATAGTTTTGTGGAGGAAAGTGCATCCCTTGAGGAATCTCAGGGATCTCATGATGAGTGGGATCTCTTGTGTGCTCCATCCTTTTCTTAGTGATGGGCTTGTCCTCATCAATGGGGATGTCTCCCTCTATGTCGACTCCAACTGAATAACAGAGGTGACAAATGAGATGAAGAAAGGCTAACCTTGCCAAGGTAGAGGACTTGTCC
>NC_029772.3:101023547-101024584 GCF_000817695.3 Arachis duranensis | reverse complement strand
AGGCCACAACTTCATAGAAGTGGTCTTGATGCACCCTTGAGATGAATCTCTCCATCTCCCATGACTCGGAGGTGGAAGCTTTTGCCTTCCCTTTCCTCTTTCTAGAGGTTCTCCGGCCTTGGATGCCATAAATGGTTATGAAAAAACAAAAAGCAATGCTTTTACCATACCAAACTTAAAAGGTTTGCTCGTCCTCGAGCAAAAGAAGAAAGAAGAGAGTAGAAGAAGAAATAGAGGAGATGGAGATGGCCTTGTGGTGAAGAGAAAGATGGGATTTGATAGGTGAAGGGTTTTTGGGGAAGAGGTGTTGAGGTGATTGGTGAATGGGTGAAGAAGAGAGAGAGAGTGGTGGGGTAGGTAGGGATCCTGTGGGGTCCACAGATCCTGAGGTGTCAAGGAAAAGTCATCCCTGCACCAAGTGGAGAGCAAAATTGCTCTTCATGCCAATTCTGGCGTTAAACACCGGGCTGGTGCCCATTTCTGGCGTTTAACGCCAAGTTCTTGCCCTTTTCTGGCGTTTAATGCCAGTCTGGTGCCCCTTTCTGGCGTTAAACGCCCAGAATGGTGCCAAACTGGGCGTTAAACGCCCATCTGCTAGCCTTACTGGCGTTTAAACGCCAACAGGTTCTTCCTCCAGGGTGTGCTATTTTTCTTTCTGTTTTTCATTCTGTTTTTGCTTTTTCCATTGATTTTGTGACTTCTCATGATCATCAACCTACATAAAACATAAAATAACAAAGGAAAATAGATAAAATATTAAAATTGGGTTGCCTCCCAACAAGCGCTTCTTTAATGTCAGTAGCTTGATAGAGGGCTCTCATGGAGCCTCAGAGATGCTCAGAGCAATGTTGGAACCTCCCAACACCAAACTTAAAGTTTGAATGTGGGGGTTCAACACCAAACTTAGAAGTTGGTTGTGGCCTCGCAACACCAAACTTAGAGTTTGACTGTGGGGGCTCTGTTTGGCTCTGTTTTGAGAGAAGCTCTTCATGCTTCCTCTCCATGATGACAGAGGGATATCCTTGAGCCTTAAACAC
>NC_029772.3:101020864-101021867 GCF_000817695.3 Arachis duranensis | reverse complement strand
TGTTGCATTAGAGAAACTAATTGAGGCTTAAGCTCAAAGTTGTTTGCTCCAATGGCAGGGATAGAGATGCTTCTCCCATAAAAGTCAGGAGTATGTGTAGTAAAGTCACCCAGCACCTTCCTTGCATTGTTGGCATTGTTGTTGTTTTCGGCTGCCATGGTTTCTTCTCCTTTGAAGATTTCTGTTAGGTCCTCTACAGAGAATTGTGCATTAGCTTCTCTTAGCTTTCGCTTCAAGGTCCTTTCAGGTTCAGGATCAGCCTTAACAAGAATGCTTTTGTCTTTGCTCCTGCTCATATGAAAGAGAAGAGAACAAGAAAATATGGAATCCTCTATGTCACAGTATAGAGATTCCTTGAGGTGTCAGAGGAATAGAAAAATAGAAGGAAGAGGTAGAAGAAGAATGTAAGAAGAGGGGAAGAATTTTCGAAAATTAAGTAAGAGATTTTAAAAACATTTTGAAAAAACTTTAATTGATTTTCGAAAACCAAGAGTGGAAAAGAAATCAAGTGATTTTTGAAAAAGATTTTGAAATTAGAAATAAAAAAGATTTGATTGAAAACTATTTTGAAAAAGATGTGATTAAAAAGATATGATTGGTTTTAAAAAAAATGTGATTGAGAAGATATGATTTGAAAAACATTTTAAAAAGATTTGATTTTAAAAATTAATAACTTGGCTAACAAGAAATGATATGATTCAAACATTAAACCTTTCTCAACAGAAAAGGCAACATTCTTGAAATGTTGAAGCAAATCATTAATTGATAGCAAGTATTTTTGAAAATGGAAAGAAATTGATTTTAAAAAAGATTTGATTTTGAAAAATTTTGAAAACTTTGAAAAAAATTGGTTTGAAAACAAAATCTTCCCTCTTGTGCCATCCTGGCGTTAAACGCCCAGAATGGTGCACATTCTGGCGTTTAACGCCCAAACCACTACCCTTTTGGGCGTTAAACGCCCAGCCAGGCAACCTGGCTGGCGTTTAAACGCCAGTTTGCCTTC
>NC_029772.3:101019613-101020660 GCF_000817695.3 Arachis duranensis | reverse complement strand
CTAAAATCAAATAACAATGCATGCAAGACACCAAACTTAGCAGTTTGTATACTGCTGACACTCTAAATGAGAATGCATATGAGACACATAAACACTCAAGTCAAAAGAATTTAAAAATCAGAGCAATGAAACCATCAAGAACAACTTGAAGATTAATGAATGCAATAAGAACAGAAACATGCAATTGACACCAAACTTAAAATGAGACACTAGACTCAAACAAGAAACATAAAATATTTTTGGTTTTATGGTTTTGTAATTTTTTTTTTTGTGGTTTTTCGAAAATTAAGTGGAGAATAAAGGTATCAAAATTCTTAATGAGAATTCCAGGAATCATTGCAATGTTAGTCTAAGACTCCGGTCCAGGAATTAGACATGGCTTCATAGCCAGCCAAGCTTTCAAAGAAAGCTCCGGTCCAAGACACTAGACATGACCAATGGCCAGCCAAGCCTTAGCAGATCACTGCTCCAACAGCAAGATTGATAGAAATCAACGAGCTCTTGTGATGATAAGTTGAAACCTCGGTCCAATAAAATTAGACATGGCTTCACAGCCAGCCAGCCTTCAACGATCATCATGAAACTCTAGAATTCATTCCTTAAGAATCCTGAAGAAAAATACCTAATCTAAGCAACAAGATGAACCGTCAGTTGTCCAAACTCAACAATCCCTGGCAACGGTGCCAAAAACTTGGTGGACGAAATTGTGATCACTACAACTTCGCACAACTAACCAGCAAGTGTACTGGGTCGTCCAAGTAATAAACCTTACGCGAGTAAGGGTCGATCCCACAGAGATTGTTGGTATGAAGCAAGCTATGGTCACTCTGTCACAGCACGGCTATTCATCTGTTGGTTCTCGATCATGTCGGAATAGAATCCAATGATTCTTTTGCGTCTGTCTCTAACGCCCCACAATCGCGAGTTTGAAGCTCGTCACAGTCATTCAATCATTGAATCCTACTTAGAATACCACAGACAAGGTTTAGACCTTCCGGATCCTCTTGAATGCCGCCATCAGTTCTAGCTTATACCACGAAGATTCCG
>NC_029772.3:101010702-101019411 GCF_000817695.3 Arachis duranensis | reverse complement strand
GAGCTCCACACCTTAATCTATGGTGTGTAGAAACTCCACCGTTGAAAATACATAAGCATAAGGTCTAGGCATGGCCGAATGGCCAGCCTCCCAATGATCTAAGAACTAGATGTCCAAAGATGATCTAGAGATCTAAAGTGATCAAAAGATGAAAATACAATAGTAAAAGGTCCTACTTATAGAGAACTAGTAGCCTAGGGTTTACAGAGATGAGTAAATGACATAAAACTCCACTTCCGGGCCCACTTGGTGTGTGCTTGGGCTGAGCATTGAAGCATTTTCGTGTAGAGACTCTTCTTGGAGTTAAACGCCAGCTTTGGTGCCAGTTTGGGCGTTTAACGCTAGAAATTCTTAGGGTGACTTTGAACGCCGGTTTGGGCCATCAAATCTTGGGCAAAGTATGGACTATCATATATTGCTGGAAAGACCAGGATATCTACTTTCTAACGCCGTTGAGAGCGTGCCAATTGGGCTTTTGTAGCTCCAGAAAATCCACTTCGAGTGCAGGGAGGTCAGAATCCAACAGCATCTGCAGTCCGTTTTAGTCTCTGAATCAGATTTTTGCTCACAAACTCATAGTAAAGTCCAGAAAAGTGAATTTTAACTAAAAATTAATAAAAATATACTAAAAACTAACTAGAACATACTAAAAACATACTAAAAACAATGTCAAAAAGCGTACAAATTATCCGCTCATCAATTGGGTTAGGTTTAATTTAAGGGTATTTTGGATCTTTAACTTATAGTTGCGGTTTGGTTTAGGTTTTCTATACTAGAACCAAAAACCGAACCGAACCAAAGTAAAAACAGCAAAAATTTAATTTTTTGATTTTCGGTTTATTCGGTTATCAGTTTTTGTGGTTCGGTCCGTCAGTTTTGTTTGGTCTAGTTCAGTTTTGAACACCCCTAATACAACCTATGTCTGTCCGGAGTGCGGTGTGCTTCCCTATGACTAGGTCCAGTGCGAGTCGCATTTTGGTGGTTGCATTGATGACCTGGTTTTAGTAGAGCCAGAACAACGATAAGATAGTCGATAAGGGACCAATCATATGGGGGCACAAACGCAAGATGCAATGAAAAGAAATTACCTGTAAATTGTAATCTCGTCACATGTGGGACTGGATCATCCACTGTGCCACCTGCACTCCGCAATCATTGTTGCAAGCATTTAGGCACAATGAGGAAATAAACATTTTAAGTATATTACTACAATGAGAAAATTAAGTTAGATATGGTTATACACGATCTTTCGTGCTGCTGCCCTATTTCAGGTTCGACGACGTCGAAAGTCGAAGGCTTCAATATCATGCAGATCACCTTATCCTCATAGAAACTTCGGTCAGCAAGCATATTCTCCAGGAAAAAAGGCTAAGCACTAAATACAAGTGATTATGTTACATTCGCATGCAAGGGATATGACTACAATGGAAAAAAAAGTATCCATTTATTACCACGTATTGCATTTGATTCTCACCGGCCTTTGTCTCCTTATCAACTTTTAGAGAGTCTAGATACACAAATTTCAAGCTCACAAAGTCAATAATCATGAGGTACCAGTGATTATCCTTGTGCATCGGCACATACACCTGTTAACACAACACGGCACAGACAACATACTCAGATGAACATTGACACTAACAACTGACAAAAAATCTGGATTCAACACTGTTGACTTAAATAATACCTTTATTAGTCAAGCCTATGAATTTCTTCTTAATGTATTCGAATGTTTGAGGGTAATGGTGCCCTGGGCTCAATGCAATTTGCTGCCAAGATTTCAAATGATTAGATTCCCGTCAGCCTTCTGAATCATGGATAATGTATAACGTGCTTCAAATCATGCAACGAAATTGATTCTAGGGGTACTAACCAAGAAACTAGTAAGAAGCCACCATCTCTTCAAAATTGATTCAACAGTCATGATCCTGGTGCACATTGCGGTGGTCAAACTAAGCACCTATGAGTGTCACACATTCAGACATCATGCAAGACTCAACATATAATTGGCACACACCGGGTTTTGGTTTATTACATTGTTGATGACTTGTTGTCTAGGGCATAGTGTCTGAGTAGAACCTCTAGTTACTGGGCAGTGTTCATCGGGAACAAGCACTTTGCTGCAATCAGTCGAACCAACTTCATAACTGTGTTTCCAAAATCATTATGTGTACCTTACGCGAATGCAAAAAATTTGTGTAGCAAAAGTCACATGACATGTTCGTTGATCTTTAAGAGGGTGTACACCAACCTTTTCGGGAGGTCTTTACCGAATATGTATGCCGCTACTGCAAGATCCAGCCTAGCGAATTCCATTCCTTCCGGTGGGGGGGAACATAAGGTCAATGCACTATTACAACAAAAAAACTTTGTCTAGAGCGTTAATGCATTACACGACCCAAAGGATTAATGGATGTGATTTTTTGGATTCCTGACCTAGGGGATCTCTCCGCCATCCATGTAATGTCCAACGTGAGTGTAGTATGTAAAGGGTGTCCTTGGACCCATCTAATGCATGTCCTCCAGCCCGTCGGACCCGTCATCATCGCTAAACTTGAGCTTTCACTGCCGGTGCACCGTCATGTCACCACCAGGAGGGAAGAGAGAGAGCGCGAAGAGCACAGAGAAGAGAGAGAGTGTGTGAGAGAGAGAGAGAGAGAGAACTGAGGAAGCAGAGGAGGAGAAGAGGCTGCTACTGGCATCGAGCTCACCGTTGTCCTTACCGCATCGCCGTCGTCGTTGTGCTCGCAAGTGAGGAAGCCCATCGCTGCCGCTGCTGCCCGTGAAGTCGTTGCCATCGTGGTTCAGAACTGAGGCGAGAAAAAGGGTTGCGTAGGAGGAAGGAATTACGCTGCCCAGTCATCGTTCGTGAAGCCTGGATCATCGTCGTCCATGCTCATCGCCGCCAGTCGCATCGTCATTGCCACTGCCTAGCGCCGCCACTGTTGGAACCGCGAACGGAGGAAGGAGACAAAGTTGTTCGCGTCACCGTTGCGGGACTCAGTCGCCGTTGTCGTCCTCGTCCGAACCGTCGCTGTCGCTACCAACTTCCACCACCATAGAGGCTGGTCATGGATGAGAGAGGACGAAGCTGCCTTCGCAGCCGAGAATCGCTACTATTGTCGTTGGATCTCCTGCCGGTAAGGATTTTGAGTTTAGTTTTCATTTCTTTTGAATTTTCGGGAGCTTTATCATCTCTGGATGTTGTTACAGTCACCATCGCCGAAGTTCTGGTCACCACTGCCGCTTGAGGTGGCTGCCGAGGCTGCTGCCAAACCTGTTCAGAGACCGCTGCTATTTTATTTTCCTTATTGCGGTAAGTGTTTATATTTTGAAAACTCCTATATTAGTATTCTGTTATGTTTCGTTATAAATATACTCTGAAGTTCTGGTAACACAGGGTCATGCTTTGATGTTGCATGTTGCTTTAATGTTATTGTGGTTGCTACGAAAATAGTTTGAGCTGAGGTTGCAGCTTTCGTTGACCGTGGCCCGATAGAAAAGATTTTCTGTGATGCGTTTGGGTTATGGGTTCGTTTATCGAGGTAAGGCTTTTTCAAAAAACTCATTTGGTAATTGGATTTGCTACAAATTGTTATTGATATGAGAAATGCATTTTGGTGATTATGTAAGTCTTATGAATTGTCTGATTTGTCTTGGATGAATATGGTTGTTTGTTTGATTGAAATATTGTCAGATTTTGTTAAATTAGAGATTTCTTATTGGTTTGATTTGAAATGATTTGGTCTTGAACCCATTGGAAAGGGTTGAGGATTGGTTTGGTTAGGACTCGAAAAAGGTGGCAAAGTCCAAGTTTTAGGGGAGATGCTGCCAAAATTTCTATAAAATCTGAGACTTTGTTTAAAATATTATTTTGAAAATAATAAATTATGCTTTGAATTGAGTTATTGATAAATGAATTATGTTTGAACTTATTTTATTAAGAAAATTATTATATTTTGAAATATAATTTATTTAAGAAAATAATTATGTTTTAAAGTCGCTTTAAAGATGAAAATGCTTATGTTTTGAAATTTGATTAAGTAAGTAGATTTGGAGGAGTTTTAGTGGATTTAAAAGAAAAACTTGAATTTTGGTTGACTAATTTCACTTTATGATATTTTAGGAAAAGTTTGAAGTATTCTTTAAAATTTTAACTTAGCAAAACTAAAATAATTTCTGAGCAGTTGAAAATGCTTCAAATTTAAGAATGAAATTGAAATTGCTTTTGGATTTAAATGATTGGGTTTTGGTTTAAGTAAGTTTGTTTTGAAATTGGTTTGGAATATTTGGATACATGACTTGGTTTTGGTTTAAATTCTATTTATATTTATTAAAATCAAGAAGCTAAGGTTTTAGAGGTTTTTAAAGAATTTAAGGAATTGAGTTAGGTTATTCTCCCCTAAAGCCTTGTGACTCTGTTGAGGAATTTTATGATCATATCCGGATTTGGAATGAATGATTTTGATTCCTTCAGAAGAGATTTTAAATTTTGGCATGATTTTGAAGTCGTTTGGAAGTTTTGGAAAGATGTTGTGAAAAGTGGCTCTGTTTTGAAAAGAAAATTGACTTGAGAAAAGTGGTTCTTGGCAAGACGTGAACGGAATACGTTTGTTATTTAAAACTAATTAGGACAAGAATTATTTTTTTGAAATAAGATTTTAAGCCTAATTGATTGTGGATATTATTGAGATTGTTGGTAAGTCGCTATGCGCCTCGGGCAAGGACTGTGGCAGTCTCCCACTTGTCGAGGTAGCACTGCTGGTGTAGGATCCGAGGCAGTCTCCCGCCTACGTTCAGATGTGAGGGTCGAAGCTGGGCTCCCCATTCACATTTCTCTCTAATTGTAAGATGGTAGGGCACTAACCCACGGAATCATATGGCATCTAGAGAAAGGTGGTAGGGCACTCTCTCTCGGAACGTTCCCTCTGACGAAGAAGGTGGTAGGTCACTCATCCCTTGAAATTATTTCTCCTGAGTATGCGCAATAGAGAGACTAATCCAGGAGTTGCTGACCAGATTTTATGTCGGAATTGGCACTATAACTGACAAGTGATATCATTGCCAGTAAGACAGACATTCATCATATGCATCTATGTGACATTGGTTGGGTGTGCATATTAGAATTAGTTTGTCTATGTGAATAATTATGTTTAACTGCTAATTGCTATATTTGATGTGTAACTGCTTTGATTGTGTTTGAACCTCTTTACTTGTGTTTGTGACTGAAATTTGTTGGATTAGATATTGATTGAGTTGTTTGGGCCTGAGGTCGTGTTTGATTATGTGATGGGCCTGAGGCTGCGATTGGTTTTTGTTTGAGGTTTAGTTTCGTATGAAAAATTAAACTTGTTCAGCATAGACTTAGTGAACCTATGCTTGGAACAGGTTGGTCATTCATACTATCTAGAAAAACTTTTAAGATTTTACAAGAAACAAAAAAAGGTTTTGGATTTTGAGGAATTAACCAAGTTCTCTTTAAAAAGGATTTTTGGATTTTTGAATGTGAACCTTTGGTTTTTGAAAAGACACATAAGACGAGCAATGATCACTGTATTTTAAAAATAGTTTTATTTTACGTATCTTAGTATAGCATTTCTGTAACCCTATAGTGAGAACCAGCGAGGACGATGTTCTCACTCCCTTATAGGTTTTTTCTTTTCAGGATATGAGTGATGAAGTTTCAGAAGAGTTTATTTCATTTTTTGTTTATTCGATATTTTTGTATTATCTTAGTTATCATTATTTTTCCTCGCCTTTATCTTTATCAATTATGTAAGAGGGATAGGACTTTGTGATATGTATCTTTGTAAGTTATTGTTATGTGTATATATAATTTTCAAGTATTGTATCTAGTCTGTATGTATATATATGTTTTCAACGAAAAAGTGTTTTTGAAAGATTTCACATTTTAAGTTTTAAACAAGCTCCTATTTTAGTATTAAACATGTTTAGAGTCATCGTAATATCCAAGCTATCAGAGTGGCGCAGCCGGAGGCGTGACAGTCTGATAGCGAGGGTGTTAAATTTCTTACACTAGCAAAACTCCAATGACATTTTCAAATTTCATTCTCCATCATAACGGCCACATCTAAACCCTAAACATTATCTTATACCATACATATCAGATGTCAAAACAAATACAACATGCCAACGCAACTCAATTGTAGACAATACTGCCATACTCTCAAAATTTACAATCGAGCCTTAATAATCTTAATAATAGGCTCACTTGGCACAAAGCTTTAATACCTCACCTAAACATGCAATTATCTAGGTCCAGATAGAAATGGCATTGCATAGGATTAACAATTTACGTTATCTACGACATATCCACATTTTCTCCGCTTCATTATGAGTCTTCTAACTATGTTTAACATTAAAAAACAAAACTCTTGTTAAATTGTGCACATTAAGAATGTAGTTTTTTCTCGAAAGAAACTTCTCCTAAAGAGTCCAATATCAAACACAATTGAGAGTGAATCAGACGTTCTTCGAATCAACATATAGAATATATTATAGGTGTTTATGGGTCGAGACAATCCAGGTTTACTGAGATATTATCCGGTCCGACCATTCTTAGTTAGACTAACACCCGACTTAGAAAGAAAACCAGGTCCACCCTAGAATGACCTTATGTAAACCGAGTTTCAATTGGCCAACCCAAGATAAAAAAAAGTATAAAAAAATTGTATATACTATTATCGGTGAAATTTTATTATAAACAAATTTTATTTTATTTGTATATTATATTAGGTTATTCTAACTAACCACTGAAACTCATATTCATCTATTCCATCCATGATTTTTTTTGCCTTCACTAACGTTATCATCTTTTTTTGGATGCTCGTGCAAATAATTTTTTGGCAAATCCAGACTCTTTTAGTCCTTTTTTGTTCCAATCCTCTTCTACCTATTTAAATCCTATTGGGCTTCCGAAATCCAACCAATCATAAAAAAATATAGCGTTCCAGCATTTCTTCGGCCCATCAACTAATAAAAGTTAATTATATCGTTAAATTAACCAGTTTTCATTAACTCGGTAATCCCACCGAAATGCAAAACAAAGCCTGCACCCAACTGTTGTTATCAGCCTTTCTAGCAACTCACCAACATCAAAAACTATGGGCTCCCTTCCACGCGTCCAAACCGTGCCACGTCCACTTAGGATCCAGACCTCTGAATGTCTTCCTTCGACCATACTGCAGAATTTGCCATGCTATATTACCATAAAAATACTAGAAAGAAATTTATAAAAAAGACAGTGGATAAAAAAATACATTTAAATAGGCTAATTCGTTTAATATTTTTAAATTATTTATTTTTTTAATATTTTTAACTTCTTAACAATATCAAATGTAACCTAAATATTTTAAGTTTTAATTGAATAATTTATTAAAAAATCGAGCCAAAATCAAGGTTTTTGAAATCAGTTCGAACTAGCCGATTACCAGTCAAATCATGAACCGATAAAAATAGTGATTCGGTCAGATGCTAAAACCAGAAGACTAAAAAACTGTCGTTGGATTGTCGGATGGGAACCGATTGGTCGAACCGAATTGAAACTCAGCCAATTTTTTGAATGTTGCTCAAAACAACGCCGCTGGTTTAGAGGAACCCTACTGTTAACAAAAACCGCAACACCCTCTTGGCCTTGTCTTTCTCACAGTCTCACTCAGCCACTCTCCTCCTTCCTTTCATTGAGCTCATTCGTCACTCCCTCACTTCCGTCCAGCCACACCGCCTTATCACTACCCTGTTGCGACTTCTGGAAGCTGCTTCCATTGCACAGCCACCGTTCGAACTTCGAAGCAACCATCATCACTACAATTGGTCTCACCTTCTGCCTCCATCGCGCAGCCACTGTCCCGCCGGTGTCAGTTCTGTTCCACCGCGTTCCTACCCTTCAGCCGCGTCAGCCCTTCCGTCATGCTCCCTGTCCCCCTTTGTGCTTAGTCTGCTCTATTCTAGCCTTTTAGATATTTAGTTTTTTATAACTATAATTGTTGTTAGTTAATCTGTGAAGTGTGAACTGTGATTTTTTATTACTAAGGTTTATGATTGTGGATAATTTTAAATAATTATTGTTAGATAATCTATGAACCTTGTTGTTAATTTTTTATTGTGTAATTATCTATGTTGACTGTTGAGATTACTGGGTTAGAGTGGATTGATGCAAGTTGCTGTGATATTGTTATTGGATTGTATTGTTATTGGATTGCTGGTAATTTTTAAGTACGAATGAGATATCAACCACTGCCTCGAGCACCACTGTCCTGCCGCACCACCTCTGTTCCACCACGTCAGTCCCACCATCGTACTCCTTGTCCCCCTCTATGCTCTCTCTGCTCTCTTTAGAAGTTTTTTTTAATTTAACTATAATTGTTGTTTTAAACTTTTAATTGGTTATTTAACCTATGATTTTCATGTTGCTTCTTCAATTGTTGTTGTTATTAGTCATTACAGTGGTTTAAAATTGTGGATGATCTTGAATATTGATTCTAATATGATGTGGTTCTATTAATTGATTGATTTGATTCTGATATTCATATTCTTGAATCGAACCTTGCTATTCTTAAGATTATTGGGTTGATGTGAGTTTGTAATATTGGGTTGCTGTATCTAAGTTGAGATTATTTGGGTGGATGTAAATCTATAATATTGTTATTGAATTGTATTATTATTAGATTATATTGTTATTGGGTGGATGTA